>NW_017304450.1:476290-486423 GCF_001594115.1 Trachymyrmex septentrionalis | reverse complement strand
TAAAAATCTTTTTAAAGCGTATTTGCTATGTTCTTTTTTGTGTAAAAAAATTTATGATTAAAAGCGAAAAGGTACACGCGCTTTACAATAGTAATTTTCATTTATAAATCACGATCCCTAAAAGACAGAAATAAAAATGCACTACTTAAATCAAAGTATTAATTAAGACATTAAGACCGCCTTCTAATTTCTATTCATACGCTGAAAATTACAATATTATCCATCACTTCATTGTGAAGTACATATTAATCGCACCATTAAACATATCCTAGTCCGACATGCCATATTTCTTTGAAACAAGCTATGAACATTTCGTGAGCTTCATTGGATGGAAATCATCCGAGATATTCAATTACAGCATTAAAGGCGATGGATCTCGGGGAATTTGGAGATTACACGGCGTATGATGTATTATAAAAAGTAGATTCGTAAAAAAATTGTTGCGCGCCAATTCTCTCACTGTGCACATCTTGCTACTGATGTAGCAAATCGTTTTGGATTTACATGTTCACATTCTGTGATTACATCCGCGACACAGTGATACACCATTGCGATATGTTCGACGTGATGGAAGAGCAAGCACGTCAGTGGTCAGGCGAGCGCACGCGGCACACCACGATTAATACGAAACTGCCAACTAATTTCGAATTTAGTTAACGCAACCGAGCGGTGTCACGTAGTGCGGAAAAATTTCCAATGGAAAAAAAGAAACGTGCGATTTACGCATGATACGTTTGAAAAACCGCTGTATTTTTGCTCGTTATTTAATTGTGCGTCCTTCGTGTTACCGCGTTTGAACTCAATTTATTAGCGTACAGGGAATACTTTGGACTGCGTTGCACGTCACGGACGGATAATTAATCGCAGCTTCTGTTAATGTACCTGTATTAATGTGCATGCCAATTAAATTCGGTGGTAGTGGTTCGACACACACACACATACACATACACACACACACATATGTGTGTGTATATAGCGAAATTAGGTATAAATCCACCATAAGTTATGGAACCCATGTAATTTTCAGTACACTTGCGAATAACTTAAGCAATACAAATCGGTTTTATCGTCATGTGAATGTAGAAAATTATATTATGATAAAATATAATAAAAATCAAAATACTTCAAATTAGATATGAATCTCACATTAATAAAATGAGGAAGATGTTCAACCCAGAATTTGAAATAAACTTTCTCTCTCTCATCCGATTAATCGTTCAATCTAATTGATCTATAGGTTGCCATGTTGGAGCATTTCAAGTCACTAGCACTTTATTCTCATGTGATTGCAATTTTCTTTTTTGCGATCCATGCAGCGAATTTTCGTCGTCGACGATTCATCGTGCGCTGTTCAAAGCGCTTTTCACTCGCGGTTGCAGGGTCTCTCATGTCGCGAAAATCGCGTCAGTCGCGAGGGATTCTTTTATCCTTGCAGGTATAGACATGAACGAGATTGTCGCGTGATGTTAGATGAAAATAAGAACGGGGAGAATGGCGAGAAGCATGAAAAGAAGAATGAAACGTGTGCCGAGTAAAGCAAGGAATTGAATGAAAGATTTCTGTCATGTTTACTGGCGGTAAATATTGCTGATGGCAGAAAAGGAGTACCAGCGCTTGTTTGGTCATGAATATAAATGTCTTTCTTACTTCGATATCAGATTCATATACGATAGAGAAGCAGAAAATATATATACACAAGTTTTGTAATTGTAATGATGTCTAAACGATTAGTTTCGCCTTCTCAGATGAAATGTTAATTCTTTTTTGAATTTTTTTGGTAAAGTGTTACATCTTGATGGTAAACATTGCTAATATTACATATTTTTAGTTTGGTAAATGTTTTGAATTGTATATTTCCAACTAAAAAATAAATACATGTCTAATAACATATTAGAAAGATGAGAAAGAGAGATGCAAGAGTCACAAAAATTGAATAAAATATTAATGAAGGTTGTAGCTTTCAAAATGTTGCCAATATCGCTAATTAGGTATGTACTTTCTTCATTCCCTTTATATTATACTTGTACAATACTTTATACCATCTTCCATATGTTTTTCATGATTTTTTACATTAATTTAACGAATTCGTCAAACTCTTTGACGAGAATAAACTCTCACAAAGTCAATTAGTCTTGTTTGACTGTAGGTAGTTATTAGTACTTTCAGCAGCACTTTGATATCCATGTAATTACGCAGTATGGGCTTATAGACGGAGCAATTTAGAACTTTAGAACGTTAGAAAGTCTTTTTAGTAAGTGCTATAAAGCGTAGATGATTTAAAGCAAATATATCTTTGTCAATTTAGTTATTCTACTATATTATATCAAATTTATGAAACAAATTGTTACTTTACAATTACTTTTCACATTTTGTAATTATAAATATTTAAAAAAAATGCAATTTATTGAACTTATTACATAAATCTTTAAGTCAATATTATATAAAGTATTAAGAAATGGCAACATTTATTACATATTATTATTCCATATTATTATTCCATCATATTAATATTCCTGATATTTAAATGACAATTAATGATGAATTCTTGACACAATTGAATTTTTTGTGGTAGAATATTTCTCGTATATTTAAATAGTTAAACGATTCAGGATGAGTCCATCTTCAAATTTGCGTTATTTTAACGCTCGGCAATCATAAATTAGGGGAAAGTATAGAACTGGACAATGCTAGAAAGTGCAAGGCATTCTAAACGAAGATTCCGATCGTGTAAATGGATCATAAAAGACGCTATTGTCTGCCGGGACTCGTCTATTCCTACAAACCACGGGACTGGCCAAGTTATCTTTATCTCTTCCGTCTGATAACGACTTGGTACGCTCTGGAATTAGAATGGTAAACGTTGGGAATGATAAAGTGAGCCTTTAACGCCATTAACGAAAAATACCCCGTGGCGTAGCAGCGGATTACATCGTCGAATGGCATACGCGAACGACAACAATAGTACGATCCCATAATGTTAAGAGCCTTTATGATCCTAAGCGTGGAAATCGGATAAGCTGACATAAAGTAATGAGTTTCCTAAAGATCTTCTATGAGTGGAATGCTTCTATGTCCTCTTATCAACCGACTAAAAAGGATAAAGTGACGGAAATGTTGAAAATAACATTGTAGTAGAATGCAGTGATTAGTAATGATGATGATCACGATTAGCAAACACTAATGATTAACGATACTATTAGATAAAATTAAAACGTCTTTATAAAATAGCGTAGAAATATCAAAATAAAAAATAGAAACCAAGAACTTCTCTTCATGCACATTGTATATTTCATGCTTTTATCACGTAATAAACGGATGAATGAAAGATCGATGCATCGATATGTTCTTGGTGTTATCACGCGCGGACAATGGCCAGATTGGGTGAAAAAATATGCAGCTTGCTGGAATAGTCGTGTGCCTGTAAATTTTCGCGCTAGCGATATAAATTCGCGGGATGTCGAAAGCGGCGCAGTCTCGTTGGCTTTTGTGTGCCTCATCGATTTTTATTTAATCTTGACTGCCGTGAAAGAAATGCACACGTTGTTTTTTTTTTTTGCACGATTAAATCATTGCGCAAAAATTTGTCATCATTGATTTTTACGTGCATATATACATATATACATATCCTGAGAAGATATTTTGTTTTAGTCAAATCGAGGGGAATTGTATATATTTTTAAAAATAAAAAATATTGTAAACATGCATTTTTTGCGCGTTTAAAGAAAATCGTCTTTATGTCTTACCTTCGGGTATATTTGAGATATACGTTATTCGTTAAGACATTGAATTACCTTGCCTTTTAACGGCAGTAACGTACAGTCCTCACAATCGGTTGTGGTTGACCCAGAATCATGAGAGTGTTAGAAAATAACACGAAAATATGAACGAATGACCGCGATCAGTTTTCGACTGGCTATCGGACATCAGTATAATTGATATTTCACTTAACGCACTCATACCAGGACCTCGGACTAGCGCCAAATTCTTGTTTTGGATTCATTTCACGCTCGTGCGAACGAGGAACCGGGAGGTCATTCGAACTTAATCGCACAAACATACGCCGGATAATTCAGCTTCTCTACGTTGTTACATGCACGATGCGACTGCAAGCGTACGATCATGGTGGTCCGATGACGATGGCGATGGTTGCGCCGACCGGTTTGGCTACGAGAAACGAGATCGTGGGTATGGAGCGTCAATCACTGCGTTTGATATCATCATTGCCGGCGGCGACCTAGGCGCTAGCCGGCTCATAGATTACAATGCGCCGCACATACATATTGTAGCGCCGATAGAGAACCGGAGAGAGGTCCATAGCGCGATGTTGCGTGTAGACTGTAGCGCGAGGCGACTGACCGGAATTGGATGAGAAAGGGGTGCAAAGAGGGATGTCTGTTCTCTGTGCGCATATTGTGCACGACACTAACAACGTGCGCCTCGTAGTGTCGCATGGCGTATACATAGCTGACAGGAAAGTTTTAGTTATTATATCAGAAGATAGCCCGATGCCTCAGCTCGGCATGACTCGAGCCATGTTTCTCGATTGTCAGAATATTGATCGACAAATTATGTTGTACATCCAAGAATGACGATAGTGGAATAAATAAAGAAAAAATTGAGAGAAGAAAAAGATCGATGAAACTGTATTTCCAAGCAAATCCGAGCAAATTATGTTACACGTGCTTCGCAAGCTTTTCATGCGTGCATGGCGAGCGCGCGATCATTTAACGGACGATTACCTACAGCCTCGTCATTGGGATACTCATTTGCAAGGCTCTTGATGAGAATCCCACCATGAGTCAAGCTCAAGTCCGATTACGTTTCTCCTAATTCCAATTACTGTGATCTCTCATTTAACCGTTACAGCGTGCCTCACAGAATTTTACGGAAAATTCAAAAACTACGCGTAATTTAATTCTTAACTCAATATTTTTCAAATACGTACATGAAAAAGGTCACTTATTCAAAATACCACAATTTCAAATTTCGACATACGCATGGTTTAAGGAGAATATGAATAAAAAAATTTATCGGTTAAAAAATTACTCAATTTAAGATTTAATGCCTTAATTTACGTTTGATTTTAAATTATTTCATTATTGGATTTTGGAATTTTGTATTTTTCGTGAGTTAATTATTTTTCTTTATCTTATAAAAATATCGTTATTTCACTATTTTTTAATACGTCTTTCGAGCGTCTTTTATTTTATTCTCTCTAATTTTACGAAACGTATTTGTTTTCAATAAATGATATCATTTTCATTTTATCATCTTATCATCTTACATCTTTGTTACCATCAATATTAATAAATTTTTAAATATTTTAATTTCCGCCAAACAAATTTTCGAAAAAATTAATTCGCAAAACTTTTACGATATACGTAATCCTTCTTTGCTTTTACGAACTAAAACGGTATTTACTTTTACGATATATGTAATCCTTCTTTGCTTTTCGTACGAACTAAAACGGTATTTATCTATGAAGAATTCGTAATAATGTCAGCACGTAGCATCGTCCCATGGCATGGGAAAGATAGAGCCCAACAACGATATAACTTCTGCGTTAGTCTATCCATCCGCTTTGAGAAACGAGCTTCCCCATCACGCGAGTAATTACGAATAACCAGTCTGGTCGTAGCAACAGCGGGACTCGAGGGTGGTATGAGTGAGTGATAAATCGAGCTTGACGGAGAGAGCGGTGTCATACGTTGCGCACTGGAGCGTTTGCTAGCTGCGAGAGAGCGTGTGTGTTGCGTAGACGTATGACACATTTATACGGACCGGAAGCGCTCGACCAGAACATAGTCGTCGTCGAAAGGTTATCGTTAGTCGCATGAGCTGACTGGCGCATTTAACTGGCGACGAAATGCCAACGCAACGATCGGTAGAATTTAACCCCAGCCACGAATGTGCTGCGCTCGATATCGTTGTTGTAACGATCTGTTAAAGCTTTTAGTCAATTTTAGTTCATCGTTAAAAGATATAGACGACACGCTGTGACTGGTCACGACCACCAATATGTGACTGTATTCTATGTGGCCGTAACACGCGTGACGATGTGCCGGGCAGTTTTCTGCACGATGTAGTTTTTTTTTTAATTGATTTTGTAAGTTAATCGCTTCGAGTTAAAGCTTGAAGTTCGAAACGATTCTCTCTGCTAGCTATTCTTTCTTGTTGCAGAGTCTTGGGCGTTAGTCATCTCTTAAATCGTTTCTCAAGCTGTACGCTTTTTGCACAGCCATAGAAACTTTTGGCTGTATCGAGAACGTATAAACAGGCGTTACAAGTATCATCCCCGTCTTTTCATACGAAGCGCGAGTCTTCCACTTTTCGATCCTATTCTTCAAAGAATTCAATCGGATCGAAGATACTTCTTGGCGACTTCTGATCTCATCTCGGTCTTGATCTTTGACATTTATCTCAAGCTCGATAAAATTTTATTTTACGACTGTTCTGGATAATTAAAAAAGACTACGTATGTGCAATTTTGTTTACTTATATTACTTTAAAATAATAAATTGATAAATCTCGTACGAAGAGATATCATCGTTTCGACATTTGGCTCATCTATGCCAAGCATAATATGGTAAAAAAAATTATGCTACATAAGTGCGCAAGTGATTATTTCAGTGATACACCTTTTACGTATTTTTACACATAAAATGCTTTGCAGCTGCTTCACTCACTAATTATTCAGTAATAGTATAAATAACATTCAAAATTTGTGTATTTATGTTGTATATTTACTTTAAAAAATAAGCGAAAGAAACATATTAAATTTTTGTTTTAAGAAAACATTAGGAATAGTTATGCTAAGAAAACAAACATTAATTAATATTATTTGTTTTGGCAAATTGCTTATTAGATTATAAAATCACGATTTTTTATAAAATATTAAATTCAATATATAATAATTTAAATATTAGATTTCATTATTTAACAAATTCATTTATAGAACATATATGAATTTTGCAATATATTAATATATTAGATTCTTGTGAAGAGAGCTTACATCTATCTTAAGATCAAATAATTTGTATTTGATATTTTGTTAAAGATAGAAATAAAAGAAATACTCAATTTGTAGTTCGTAACTGTAAAGTACTAAAAATATATATCATAAATCGAAGCTTATGAGAACAATTCTCTTATTTACTCTTTATGTAGGATATGAATGCAGGAAAGGTTCGATATTCGCGTTGAATAAATCCGGTAATTTCTAAATGGATGAAAAATGACTCATTTCATTGATCAAAAATTAAAAGATAACTTATCTTTTCTAGATTTTATAATTTTGTAATTTTTATTAATTCTATGATTATCTACATTTATTATGACAAACGGACAAACCAACAATTTTTTATTATTTTTTTGTGCAAATCTTGTTTAAGAAAATGTAATTTGTTAAAAACATCTAGAGTTTTTCATCTATTATTGTGCAAAACTCTGCAGGAAGGTTGCTAATATCATACTATTTTATTTTTACAACTTAATGTATAAAAATTTCTAAAATTCTTTCACTTTGATATAAAATAGTCTTTGTATTGATTTATCTGCATACTTTATGCCTTGCTTTGTACTGTTTTGTAAGACACAAACATGTAACGCGATAGTTTTTTCTGTAAATTCAGAAGCACTTTTATTTTTAAATAAAATTTAAAAAAAAATTAAATAGAAAAATATAAATATAATTTTAGGAAACTATAAATTGTTTAATTTTTGCAAAGTCAAAAATTGAAAATTGATAGATTAGATTTAAAAAAGGTCACATTTGTAAACATTAAAAAACAAGACATTTTCAAATATTTACATAAATGTAATGAAGATTTTAAGAAAAAGTAGCATTTATGCCATACATTTAATAAAATTTATTAATGTTAATTAAATATATTTAGTTTGCAAGAAGTAACAGAGTGTCTCTTCAAAAGGCTTATTTCGGCGACTTTCTTCTGACACTTTATCTTACTTTTAAATTTGTATTTAAAAAGTAGAATTATTCTTCGTAAGTAAAGATTTGGATTTGAAAGAGCTCCCGTACGAATAAAAATAAGCCAATCTCGTTTACCAAATTTATTCGCGGTATTCGAATCGCTTGACCATCGGCAGAGTCGCCAAAATCACATTTGTGGAAACGAACATCCGTACGATTCGTTTTATTCACACGTGATACGCGAGCGGACGGAAGTTCCGTTCGCAAGTTCGTCGTTGGGCCGTAGAGGACACGAATGGTATACACCGCAATGGTACGCTGTGTATCTGCCAAGCGTGCCGAGCAGCCCGTATCAACTGCATCCGCGATTCAAACGCAGGGCGCCGCGCGCGTCCAGGTAATTTGTCACCACCACCACCACCACCACCACCACCACCACCACCACCACCACCGTCGCCATCGCCATCGCCATCGCCATTGCCGTCGCCACTACTACCCTTGCCGCTGCTGCTAACCTCGCGGCGATACGACGGTAGTGATACCGGTAGCCATTCGCCTGATGAGCTTAGATTAATTACCCTTGTCTGGAATGCGCGCATGGTCAGGTGTTACAGCTTACGCACGACGCTCGCTAAATCATCGACTCGACGATTTTCAAAAGCTTGATTACGAGGAAAGAGAGAAGATAAGATATCGTACACCATATTCAAGACATTACGATTGTGTATAATGTAGAAAAAGTTACGCACGTGATTTTATATTATTCACTTATCTTTCCGTAAACGTTTTTTTTACTAAAATTTGTATCGCGATAACATAAAAGAATTTAATCTTACTGATGTGATACGTTATTTAAAAAATTTTGTTTAAATATTTGGAAAAGAATAAGTTAGAGTTAAATATTGCTTGAAGGGATTGTGCGTATGCAAACTCAAAGCGTTTCCATTAATGAAATCTCAAAAATCATGCTAGAAAGAAATGTTACTCTTCTTTCTTTCTTTCTTTTCTTTTTTCTCTTTCTTTCCTCCTGTTTTTTTCTCAGTCTACGCGTCACTAGTTAAACACCATCTAATTTAATTCTTTCAAATGGTCTAATTCCGTAAAACTGTTCAAATAAATACACCATGGGCAGTTACACATTGCGCACCTATCTCTTTTCTCGACGTCCTGTTTTATCCATCGTCAACTGCCCATGCTGCTGGTGGACACGGAAATTGCCCGATCTAATTTCCTCTCAAACGTGCTTCCACCTTCCAAAGCTTTTCAACGTGCCGCGGTACGAAACGATTTTCCGTTGGGCCGATAAATAAAGACCGATTCGATGAGCGCTTGCTAACTATCACGTTAAATGGTGACGCCGGAACGCACTTCAGCGAACGATACACTTTAACGATACTATTTCTTGTTGATTTTGCATTGAGTTAAAAAAACTGACATTTTAGTTACAATTTTACAGCATTTAACAGCATTTTTGCCATTAAATATTGACACACGATCACTTTTTTTATTAATAACGAAATGAGAACAGAAAATAATTTTAAATTAAAGATAAATCAAGGAATTTCATAAGATGAAAAATGGACTATATTTATAGAATAACCTATCAGAAATTCTTTTTATTATTGAATTTTTTTTCAGATTCTCTTTATAGTATTCTAAGCATGCTGATTATTAATATATAGTTGATCCGTTGTATCATTATTTTTACAGATACTTGTGCTAATTGCATGTATATTATATTATATCATTTAACTGAATCTGATACATATGTCGGTTATTATGAATTATTACCGTGAAAACTTCTTGTATGTCTTTCGCTTCTGAAACAACAGCGCAAAACTTTCGCTGAGAATTCGAAGTCAAAGTTTCATTGCAAGAACCGAGATCGAAGAGACATCTCAGTTTCACTTCATTATTAATTTCACCCGGAGCAAAGTGACTAAACTCCATTGATCTTCGAAAGGTGTACCCGATACTTTTATTTTTTCTTTTAAAAGACCATTTTGTAAAGACACAAAAAAGATTAGGTTTTATTTCATAAAAATTATAGTTTATCAAATGTTATTATGCAATATTAATATTTCATATACAGTGGAAAATTGGAAAAAAAATTTTTTATGCAAAGTGAAATTAAAGATTTCTTTATCATTTTCATTATTGCCTGTTTATACTCTTAATTTATAAGATTTTTCTAACAATTCCA
>NW_017304450.1:471853-476190 GCF_001594115.1 Trachymyrmex septentrionalis | reverse complement strand
ATATATATATATATATATATATATATATATATATATAGAAATGTTGTTCATATAGAAATTTTACAGCTACATGAATAAAATAAATTTGCGACTGTTCTTTTGGTCTACTAATTCTTTGTCTATTCTTGGACACGTGCTCCAGGTGATCGATCGAGTTTAAACACGATACCTATGAGTACTCATCCAAATGTACGCCCGCACGTCTACAAGATTAACTTGCTTTCAGACGCCATCAAATATTTATCGACTGGTTTTCCGAAGCACGGTATGGTGCAGTGAGTTCGTCATCCGCCTCGTCGTGCTTTACTCTTGACAGTCGAGACTTTGTTTTTGCAGGCGTTATCGTCCCATTTTTTTTTATTTTAAACTCGCGCCGGTATGGCACCAAGTGGGAGGATCTGCTTCGTGGTTTCGTGGTGGTTTGCAACTTCGGAATGATGCATGACCGACTATTGGGAGAATGCAAATTGAAAACCAATATCCCTCAAACTACGAGGTATGAAGGCGTGTGGTACAAGCGTCGACGGTTGAACGGCAAGTAGAACTTTCGAGACAGAAGAAGAATGTACTTCTCCATGTACTTCTACGTGTTCCCCGCGTCGAGAAGTATCTTTTGCGTCTATTCTTGCCCCCTCGCGTCTCGTTTTCTTGGTGAAGATTAATACTAAAAAATAAACTCGCTTTTGTTTGAATTAAAGATACTAAATCAATTGAATTTACTAATTATTTGAACATAATTACGACTTGCGGAACGTTCGCTTATGTCTTTCAAAAAGAATAATATCTTGAGAGATTACTCTTTACATCACACATGTCTAACTTTTATCGTTAAGAGTTAAGAGAAAAGGAAACAAGCAATTTTCTGTTGAGCACGTTCGGAGTTCCATTTTTCTTGGGCAATCAATTAAAGGTTAATTCTTACTCGATCTTTTTCACAAAATTCTCTTTTTTGTAGCTAAAAATCTCTTTATTATGTCTTCAATTGTTTTAGTCTTTTTTTATCTTGAAACTACATAATTTTTTATGCACACTATTTACTTGTAACATTTAATTTTTTTCTAGGAAGGTCATATATTCACGAAGTTGTTTTGTTTGTAATTTTATTACGTGCCGCAGAAACATAATCAAAGTGTAAAGTGTCATCGATAGTTAGAAAAGTTTTGAATCAAAAGCAAATTCGATTTGTTCTCTGTATCTAGAAAAATTCGTTCTTTTTAGTTCTTTCCTTTCGTTATTTCTCTTTCCCGTCATGTTTCTTCATACTCCTAGCTCGATCACGATTCTTCTTGTTTCATCATTACTACTAGAAAGAATATAAGTCAAATATAGATCAATTTGTAAAGAACAAATTCAATTAGAGAAAATATGTTATATTTTTTCCGCACTGGTGTAACAATAAATAACTTTTATGCATCATGAAATTATTAAATTGGGAAAACGATGTAATTTGTTGATTTATGACTAGTAAAATATTTTATTTTAATATTATTATGATATGTTAATAAACACACAGAAAATATTAATTTATATACCAAATAACGTTCTAGCATATGAATTTGTTGTTGACATGCTAATTATACGGGATTGTAATATTTTAAACAAGTAATCGATTTTTTTCTAATAAAATGCAATAATAAAAATTATTTTTATTATTATTTTACAAAACGCCGTTACTTATAACGCCGTTACTTTGTTGATCGTTATTTTGTTATAATAACGATTTGGTAATGACTTGTTGTGAATTTTTTATGACGTAATGCTAACATCAGAGTTAGAAAAGTCAATCGTTATGTGTAATGAGTTAAAAAAGTCGTTTGTTATTGAAAAAAATAACTCCTAACGCATTACTTTTTACTCGTTTCTTATTACGAGTAACGATTTGCTAACTCTGATGTTAGCATTATCGTCATAAAAAATATGCAATATCATTACTAAATTGTTATTATAAGAAGGTAACAATTAACAAAGTAACGGCGTTACAAGTAACGCTTTACTTGCCAACCCTGCAATTTAATATAACTAATGAAATATGTATATTTCATAATATGAATCATAGATTTACCTTGAATATTAGATTCAAAATGCAAGTAGCGATAATGTACATACATGAATGGTCTAGAACTAATTAGATAAAAAATTCAGGAATGTTAACGACTTTGAGGCTAATTTGATAATCGTTTCTGCTAGTTCATTAGCTGCTGGCTTTTAACGAAATTACATTCTCGAATTTATTAACCGCATTCATTCTAAAGTTTCTTTTTTCTTTATAATTTATGTTGTATGACATATTTTTGGGCGCTGAACAAATGATATAATTCATTTTACGAGGTTTTTATCGATCATCCCGCTTTACACATTTTTTTTTCGTAGTTGCACCATTTGGAAAGTTTATAATTGGTAAAATAATACTCTTGTAATTTTTGTAAAACAATATTTTACAAAAATATCTTTTTATATTCTCTTTTAATAATATTATAAATTTTTGTAACTTGAACATATATTTATATGCACAAAAAGCTATTGCCGCATGTAAAAGCAGATTTTTTTTCAATGTTTTTCTTGAATATTGCATGCAGCGCATGAGTTATTTAAACAAGTATTATTTTAATAGTGATTACTAAACTTTCCTTTGATAGAGTTCTATCAGCGTCAGATTCTATAGAGGTAGTTATGAAATACAAATAGTTGACTGCAAGATTGCGAATTATAGATAATATCTTTCGATTGATCTTTTTTAAGCGAAACCAAAGAAGTAGATGGACAATGTAATAGCTTCATAATCGAGTACAAGAGGGTTTTTGGCAAGGATACTCTTCGTTGTTGCAATTGTTTCTCTCTTATCTCCTTTAACTTATCCCGAGTGTGCCGTCTTTCCATGCATTAAAATAATTGACTCAAGTTTCGCCAACAGTTTGTGCCATTTCGAGAATTTCAAGAAATTCGAGTTCCCTTGTTTCTTACTTTCTTTATCATATCCTTTATGCTTTGTGCTATTTTCTTCGTCGTTTGTTATGCAATTATTACGCTTCGTTAAAAGCTGAATAATAATTTAGAAAAAAATATATGTAAAAAACAATGATAGAATGAGAAACATTTTTATATAAATTAAAAATAAGAGAATATTCATTTTGCAACAAAAAATATTGTCTTTCCAATGTTTTTTTTTATTACAGATAAAGCACGCAAGTTAAAGGAATTTCACTTTGATTCAACTTTTAGTCGAAACCTTTCAAAGACAAGCACAGAAATTCTAGCAAAGCTCTTCTAACCATGAACTTATTGTCTTTCAATTAAATATTAGAAGATATGCGAAATAGAATAATTTCGCCATTTAATTTTTGATCCTCGTTCCTTAAATCGATTATACAGAATGAGGAGAACTATAACGATAATGACAATAACGATCAAGACTCAAAAGATCAAAAACAATACCGCTCGTCAAAAAAAATTTTAGCTTTGTTTTTTGCTAACACAATGTACTTTCAGTAATATTTTTGTGCGATGCGATAAATGAATGCAGAGATCTTAAGACTATTATACAATTTAATATTACTTTTATCTAATTTATTCAGTATTTTTTTTATTTTTGTGCAAATTTTATAGATATTATTTATACAAAAAGGCTATTATAGGTAAATATTGTTATTAAATAAATATTATCAACTAAAATGTGTAAAAATAATATGATTAAATTGTGATTGTAAATTAATACAAGCAGTAGATTTTGGCGAAAAGATTTATATGGTTATTCGCTAGTTTCCACTTTGTTTCGCTATCTCGGTGCATTGGACGTGACGGTGAATCTAGACACAAAATTGCTCCGTTGCACTTTCGGAGGTTCACATTGAGCTTCAGAAATAATTTCATGCCAGAATACGAGTAACTTCTCCCGTTTTGCTGGCGTTTCGTACAAGTTTTGCAACTGTTCGCTGCGATGTGCAGTGGATATTCCATGGTTTCGTACATTCGTAGTAGTTATGATAGAAATTAATTCAGACTAGCCAGGTTGTGTTCGAATGCGAAAACATATTTACCGTAGATAAATATTATATTTGTCTAATGTACATTAATAGATATTAAGTAGTCATGGTATAATTATAAAAAAATGGTATTTGTAAAAATCAGAAAGATTGGAAGGATAAAAAAATAACTGTAAGATCAACATTTGTAATAATTGTGTTGTATATAATATAGATAAAATTTATTTTCTATAAAATAACATATGTAACAATTATTTGATTGTGATAAAATTAAAAAATTTAAGATTTCTTAACTGTGTGTGTGTATGTGTGTGCGCGCGCGCATATATAATTAATTATGTATATATATATATACAT
>NW_017304450.1:471091-471753 GCF_001594115.1 Trachymyrmex septentrionalis | reverse complement strand
ATATATATATATATATATATATGTATATATATGTATATATATTTTTTTTTATTTTGAACAACTTTCACATTTATGTTAACATAATCGTGAATTATTGATTTAGTAATTGTCTGGAGGTATATAAGTATGTATATGAGAGAAACTTTGACAAATACTTTAAAACAGGAAGACCTCTGGGATACATGAAGGAGGCGAATATAAATAAAGTTTGGCAACGAATAGTCTCACAGAATTTTCAAATGCTCAATCTGATCTCAAGGGACAACAATCTCATCTCAGAAGTGCGAGTAACTTTGTCCATTTTGTCACCAGTTTGTGGAAGTTCTATCACAATTTGTGGGAGACTATCAACTCATTTCTCCCGCATCGACGAACCGCTGATAATCTTGCAATTTTCAAAATCTCACGAAAAATTTCTATTATTTAGAATTTAAACGTTTATTTGTTTATGATAAACGGATAAAGATGGAGGTTATCATACACATAAAAAAGAGTAGGTAAACCAAACAGCTATATTGATAATATAAATACAGCTATATTGATAATATTATCAAATTAATTCTAAAACGATCAAATGAAATATAGTTCTGTTTTTCTGTGCTATTTTTACTTTTTGCTGGGAAACATTGGATATTTTCATATAATATAATAGAATTTTTTTA
>NW_017304450.1:469733-470734 GCF_001594115.1 Trachymyrmex septentrionalis | reverse complement strand
ATATATATATATACATATCTTATATAATTTTCTTACTAAACTTTAATAACAAAACATAAACATATATGTTTCTTGATTGCATATATAAATATATGCGTAGTGAGAGTGCTCATCTTTTGAAGATTAAATCTTTAAATGATTCTCAATATATAAAGATAAATTTCTATTCTATTCACTCGGTTTTTGTTTGTTTCTTGCCAACTTAAAATCTCACCCATAATAACGTCATTTCACAGCGTGTTCCATACTCCGTCCAAGAAGGCATAGATAAAACTCGGCCAAACGTCGAGATGACGTGGATAAAATGCCAAAATTGTTTCGCCTAAGCCATCTTAAGTGAAGCAGCCGTCGTTTTCACGTGCACGGAGTAGCGTGGACTCATACGTGCGAAACTCTTCGCGCCAAAAGTAATACCGCGCCGATGTTATATCACGAATTCTTGCTTCCCGCGGAGAAGCGATATTTAACTTATGAATATTTGCCGACGTACGATATGAGGTTTGCGCTTTTCAAGCACTAAGTATGACAGCAGAAAGAGGAACGGTAGATGGAAACGGTAGATGGGACGAGGAAAAAAGAGCAAAACTTATGTTTTCTGCAAAATGAAAAAAAATTGAAATGAAAATATACATATATCTTGTATCAGATGATTGTATCAGATAGCTATTTTTAATATGTATTTTGTACTAACACCTCAAGTGTATTTTTATATCTTTGGGATTCAATAGAAGTGATGCTGTAAAACTATTAAAGTCTATTAAAGTCTTTGTGTGCGTGCAGATGTGTGTGTTGTACATTGTTTTATTTTTAATATACATCAAATTTGTATAGTTACGCATTAAGGATTTATTACACATATTTTCAAGATAAAACAATTATAGATTATTCTAAACCGTAAATTTAAAAGTAATATAAAAAAAATTTTTTTTTTATTTGTGTTTTAATAAAAATGTGTGAATGTGTGTGTGTGTGTGTGTGTGTGTGTGTGTGTGTGTGTGTGT
>NW_017304450.1:442205-469668 GCF_001594115.1 Trachymyrmex septentrionalis | reverse complement strand
GTCAAGATGATTTATGTGAAGTTTAATTGCACTACAAAAATTAATTATTTTGTAAATAAACAATTATTTGTTTATTTTCTTTATTTGTTATCCTTTTATAATTTTAATATTATAATTATGAAAATATAACAGAAATATAATAATAGAACTCTGAAAATTAAACAATAATAAATAAAATTAAAAATAACATATAAGAGAATTAATAATGACATATCGAGCGCCGAAATTCACACGTAAATATAAGTATGAATTTTAATGCAATAAAATTTTCATTACATACGTCAAAACTTTTAAATTATATAAGTTAAGTCTTCTAAATCGATATCATGTTTTGGCTACATTTATTAATAATGCTTTTCTGCAATCTGAGAATAGCTCGTAAATGTAGCTGAAACATATTATCGACTTGGAAGTTTTAACTTATGAATTTTAAAGTTTTAATGTATGTAATGGAATTTTATCGCATTAAATTTTGTGTTTATATTTGTATTCAATTCTTATATGCCTTTATAAAAAATAACAGATAAACTACAAAAATGTATTCAATAAAAATAAAATGTTATAAACAATTTTATATGTATATAGTTTATTTAAAAAATAAATCTTAGGTAAAACACACACATACACACACACATTTGTAGAAATGAATAATACGTCTTTAAATTTCTAAATAAAGATATGAAAAAACTTCTAAATAAAAATATCAATATATATGTATACTATACAGAGTGTTCCGAAATTTGAGGACAATATTATTACAGCATGAAAAATTAAGTCGAAAAGTCCTCTACCACCCTGTATATATTTTTGCAAGTAACAAATAACACTAACAATAATAAAATATTTAAATATATAAAATCTGTATCTTCAATGTTGCATGTATGTTGCATCTTCTATGAAATTTTATCAATAACAATTGCTTTAAAGTTTAAAGAATATATTTCAAGTTTTGATCCATTTCAATTTTCCTTTCAATTAACTATCTGCTTAACCGTGACAAGAATGCGAATGCTGAAAGTGTTAGAAAAATATTTCGCAATTTGAAGAGAAAGTCATAATGGATGAAAGAACACGGCGCAGTAGAAAATCATGTCGCCGATTATCTCGAGCGGTTCTTTAAGCCTGGTATGGCTCGCCATAATCCTTTCAACGCTGAAAATTTCCCCTACCATACCTATTTTAGCTATCTCACTTCTCCCTTCTTTATTCTTCTTTCCTTTTCTCTTCTCTTGCAATTTTTCTTACTAGCGCCCGACCGATATGATGCCGCAAACGAAAAAGGTCCTCCTTAATAGAGCTTTTCTTATTTCCTTGCACCTTCTCGCGTTCTCCATTCATCTTCAGATCCCCTCTTTTCTGTCGCCTTGCGACTTAACGGTTCGTTCTGCTTTTGTTTCTTCCGCTTTATATACGCCGAGCTTCTGAAAAATTTCACGCTGACTTTCGTGCTTAGAAGAAACTTGCGACGTAGTGGGATGAACTTTTTAAAAAAACTCTGTGGGGCTCATTGGGGCCATCTCTATAGAATTTTTCATGGATACCTTGTTATATTAATAATTAATGTCTATCAATCTCTTTTCTTATTTTATTTATACATAATGATACTTACATTAAATAATTTATATATAAGTATACATATAATTTAAAGAGTATAATATAGTTTATGATTGCACGAACAAGACCAGTAAAAATGCTTGTACATATATATAAATTAAGTTATAATTTTATTAGTCTGTTTATGTGATTATCATTAAAAGTGAGCTATTTAGAAAGAACAACATATAATACAATTATGATTAATTGATCAGTCATTTAATGTATACATTTTATACAATCAATTAAAAAGACATACCTGTATAAATTTTTCCTCTACACAGAAGTGATGTCACATAAATATCCTATCTTAGATATTCCGGTAAATTTTGAGTAAAGTTCTTTTTTAATAAAAGTAGCGCAAAAGCCTGCCATATTGGACCTCCTAATTATACCATATAACAATAATACTAAGCGCTTATTGGACTATAGACATTTTGGACTAGGTCTAAAATGGCAGTTGAAATAGCCAATAGGAAAGTTATCGGCATTTTGACTCAGATCAAAGAAATTTGTTATTTTTATTAATATCGGGCTTTAGTTTTGAGAGCTCACTATATATGACTGTAGCTACAGATCTACTAAAGATATTTTGAAATTGAGTATGTCATTTGAATGCTTGGACATTTCTAGAAATGATTTGACACTGGTTTCGTGCATTCGTAAACCGTACTTTTTAATACGATTGATTGAAATGGAACGTGATAAAGAACATTTTTGTCATCTACTACTTTATTTGAAGAAAACGGCTGTCAAAGCTTATTGATTCATCTCAGAAATTTATTCTGAGTCTGCTCTAATAATTAAAACGTGTAAGTTTGGTATCGATGATTTAAAAGTGGTGATTTTGATTTGAAAGACAAAGAACGTCACCCAAAAAAAAGTTCGAAGATGCCGAATTGTAGATATTATTGGATAAAAACTCAAACGCTTGAAGAATTAACTGAAGCATTAAATGTTGGTAAATCAATCGTTTATACGCAATGAAAAAGATTTAAAAAGAAGGCAAATGGGTTCCACATGAATTGTCTGAATTGGCTATTTAAAATTGTTTAATCATTTGCACTTCATTGCTTTCTTTAAAACGAAGCAGTTTTTGTATCAAATAGCAACTAGCGATGAAAAATGAATTTATTATAATAATGCTAAACGTAAAAAATCATGAGTAAATCCGGGTCAACTATCGACATTAATTCTAAAACTCAATATCTATGGAAGTAAGATTTTGTTATGCATTTGGTGGGACATTAAAGGCGTGTATTATGACTTGCTGAAACTAAATCAAATCATTGCTGAGTGTCATCAACAACAATTAATCGATTTGAATCGTGCTTTGAACCAGAATCATTCAATAACAGCTCAAAATGAATTTGCACAACAATGCTCGATCACACGTTGCAAAAACAGTTAAAGACATGTTAGCAGCATTTCATTTCAATGGGAAATCTTACCATCTACCGCGTATTCACCAGAATGTGCTCCTTTGGATTATTACTTATTTCGATCGATGCAGCCTTGCTGACTAGCACTTCAAAACATATGATAAAATAAAAAAATGATTCAATGAATGAATTGCTTCGAAGAACGAATACTTTTTTAGAAAAAAAAAGAAAAAAAAAACGCGGAAACCACTTATTGCTAGAAAAATGGGAAAAAGTTGTAGCCAGCGGTGGAAAATATTTTGAATATATAATTTAGCATTTCTCTAAAATAAATGTTTTTTGGCAAAAAAATCCTTCAAAACTAACTGGAACTTTATATTTACAAATATTCTTATAGCATACGGTGAAAACAATGGTACATTTCTATCAATCTTTTTTTTTGCCAAAGAATTGGTATGTTTATAAAACTGCGTTCTTAAAAGCTATTAAGATTTTTACTTTTTTATTTTTATGCCACAATTTTATATATATAGAATTAATGAAATTCTAGATAACAAATGTTAAAATATTTAGATATGCCGCGCAAACATATATTTGAAATATTAGAAAATATGTTTTAGTTTGAATTACTTTTATTTAAATCACAGAGAAAGAAAGAGAGAGAGGGAGGGAGAGAGAGAGAGAGAGAGAGAGAGAGTGTGTGTGTGTGTGTGTGCGCGCGTGCGTATATATATAAAATATATAGTACGTTGTCATGAAAAGACTTGTTATATAATATATATATGCATATATAGTATTAAAATTTCTATAAATAAAATTACATTAGGAAAAATTACATTTACAGTTGATTTACAACAATAAGTGATTTAATTATTTTTTAATATTTTATTCAATGCATACTCATGCAGATATGTGTATTTATTTGTATATTTTATTGTAATTATATTTATTTATACATATCATCTTTTTACATATTCAATAATTAAACATTACTTGAATAACAAAATAAAGTCTATCGTTGATTTGCCAATTATGCTGAGATATAGCAATTTCAAATTCATCTCAACATGTTTTAACCTGTCGACTTATAAATTAAGATTCTTCTAATTAAATCTCACTTGTTAGACAAATGCGCAGACGCCAGCGCCGCTGTAAACGTAAGACCTTTCTTAAATGTCTTTGCATTTTGTTCCTTAAATTGTTTTATTGATTTTATAATTCATTTTATAGTAAAATTATTATATATATATATATTCCAGACAATTTTTTTCTATTATTTTTGTAATTATTATTAAATTAAGCGATAAAATAATTTAAGATATTGAACTTATGATTTTTGTAATGGTCTTCAAACATTTGATTGACATCAGTGAACTTTTTCAATGTTTAAATACATGCGTGCGTATGCATATGTTCATGCGTGCGTGCGTGTGTGCGTGCGTGCGTGTGTGTGACAGTTTTGATATTCTATTAAAAATATCTGTGAAAAACGGCAAGTGTTCCTATAATCCATCAAGTATTATTACGTGAATACATTACATTTTTAACTCTCTCGATCGTTTCGACGTAATATCGATAATGGTTATCGTGCCGCTGATATACAGATTGACCGAATAAAATTTATTTAAATGCTTTGTCAGTAGAGGTATCAGAACTCGTATCAGAACGACGCGATTAACTCTCTGATATACTATCAATTTTTACTTTTTCTGATCATATAATTATTAATATAATGATTAATATAATTTGAAGTAATATATAAAATTTTTATGTTATACGCTACGTAATTTTATTAATAAAAGGAATCAGAAAAAGGTTAAAGAATAAAGGTCTTGTTAGATTAATAACTTTAAAGTTACAGATGTAATAAAAGAGTTCTAGCTAGACTAGATTCAATTTCAATATTAATATGAAAGTATTAGTTTTAATTATTTAATTTTAATTTTATTAATAGAAAATTTTTTTTTAAATAATAATATAGATTTGATATAAAACATTGCATTATGAAATATTAAAATGTATTTATATATTGAAAAGAATTAACATAATTTCAATTCAATTTTATATTTAAATGTGAAATAAATATCTTTTTATAAATTAATAAGAAAATGATCGAATTATTTTTAAATAGCTTTACATGGCTGTTCCATCACACTAAAATTTACGTACATGAAACATGAATAATTGTTAAATATTTTTAAGCATGTGTATATAATTTCTGGAAAATTTTCTTCTTAGATCTAATTTTTTGTATAAAATTAAATTGTTACTTTTTTATTTGTTTTTGTGATCGCTAACGGTGTTTTTTTTTTTGTATTATTGAAGGACAATAATATTAATGCATCAAAGTTATATAACACGTTTTTTCGCTTTATTTAATCATCCATCTTTTTAAGTACCCGTGGATTTCAAATATATAATTCAATACGTTAGTTAGTCGGGTAGTGTTGTTGCTTTACGGGCAATAAATGGTACATCCGCTGCGTCGGTACAACAGATAACAAGCTCCATTGCAATGAAGCAGATTCTCTACTGCAATGCACCTACATTCACAACTATATATACCGTTCTCACGTGTATGGTCACGATGTGTTTGTGAGCGCATACGCGCGTATCCTCCTATAATGCAGACAGATAAACGGTTCGCAGTGCTGATCATGCCGACAGATCTGGAACCTAGCGAATGTCCTGGGGTGTATTGTTGATTGTGGGCAACGATCGGAAATGAACCGATCATCCGGTGCACGGCGAGCTCATCGTTTGGCCGTGACGTACCATGCTATCGATAGAAATCCAGCCCCTTGTTTTCTACCCGTCTCCTCGTTTGGTACGGCTCTTCGATTTACTTTATGCTTTTTTCTTTTTTATTCCTTTTCCTTCTATCACCTGCGTTTCTTGTCTCTCAGAATGCAATAAGCTGATGCAGATTATACTTTAACGTACGTGAATGCTAATAACATAACCAGTGTATCATAAATGTCACGAATGAAAATCTTGCTTTTATATATTACAATATAATTGCACAAAATTAAGAATATGTCGTCATTCTGATTAAATGTTGATAAACTAATTGTAATTTTTTAAATAATTTGTCTATAATTATAAAGAGTCTCTCTATATAATAATAAAATTTGAAACTTAATATTACCCCTGCAGCACGAAATACAGCAGCAATATTGCAGCAATATTGATGTAATACAGATTCTGCTGTAATATTGCGCACTATTGAAATGTTGCTGTAATATTTAAGTGTTGTAGGGGTAATATTAAGTTTCAAATTAGTTTCGGGTTGTAGATAGTTAGATATCATATATGAATATATGATACATTATTATGATACATATTAAGATAAATCAAACATATTATCATAACATTTATAAATGTTTATTAAGCAATCTACAATAAAAAAATAATACTTTTAATATGCGTCGAATGTAAAATTTTATTGGATGCATTTGTACCTTGATGTAATCATTCTCGTATTTGATTGCAAATATAATCTTCTGCCTCATATCTCTTTACACAATAATAATTTGTATATCTTATATCTTAACAATTAAAAAGAACAGTTTTTTATCTTTCTTTTTTCAATATTTTGCAGTAGTGTTCTTTATTAATGATAAAATTTTATTACACAAATTTATTATGCTGTATATTATGCTGTAATGCATGATGACGTATAATGTAGTGCAATCTGAATATTTGTTAAATTTATTATTCATCTTTATACAATAGTTTTGTTATTTGTCCATCTATATGATAAGAAATGTAATCTTAAGCAATGTAACTATAAGACAATACAGGTTAATGAAGCGATCATGCAGAACACTAGCGACCCATTCCTTCCCACTATATCTTATTCAGAAAACCCTCTCTCTGGGTTTCTCTCCACTTATCTGTCCGCCTCATTCATCTCGTGGGACTGAGTGCAGTCTGAAACCGTCGACCTTCCATTACACCGACGAGCATAATCTTAATCTATTCACCGATAAATACAACTTTGAGGAATACTTCGCGGTGGAGTTTGTACCAGCCTTCGCGCGTTCCACGAGTATGCTTTAACCTTCGTTAATTTATCACAGCTGCGACGTTATTCTGTCTTGGTATTGCATATAGAAGCAGAACAGCATTTTATCTTTAATATTTGCCTTGCTAAAATCTGAAATGTTTCACTGTTATTGCATGAAGCATACGGAATACTTGTAACAATTATTCACACATAGCAACTTTTATTTGTAAAGTATTTTTACGTAACTCAGAACAGAAATGATAAAAGAGATGGTTAATAATTTATAATTTAAATTATTGCTTAAATATATTTTTGAAGCACAAGCGCAGCTCATTGTACAAATGAATGCCGACGCAACTGCACCGAGATCAAAAAGCTTGCAATATTTCCCATCCAATTGTTCCTTTTTATCCGGACGAGAAAATATCCGGCTAATAAAGTGATATCGACTCGTGACATTCTATTTCTTTTCATTCTATTCGACTACTTTCGATACTGTTGGAACATTCGAGGAGAGGAGAAAAGAGAAATAATTCGCCCACGGCGAGCTTGGATAAAGAAAGTTCGATTGGAGGAGTAACCTCTTGTTCTCGTCGCCGTCCCATGGTTGGTCGGCGTAGCACGCTGCAGGGAAATAATAAACAAAAGTTTGCGTGAAACTTTGGTTTTAAAATGATATTAGCTGGTGGGTATCGGATACGAGAACCGTTGCGGAGACGCGGAGTTTTCCGATGTACGAGTACAAAGTAATGATAAACTTTCGTACAAGTTTTTTCACCAACTGTTCGCGCGAGTCCTGCCTGGTCTTTTTCGTCTGTCTTTTCCTTCATCTTTGTTCTTTCTTCTAACTTGTATAATGTTCCCACATCCTTTTGTTTTCTTGTTTTTCTCTTTAATATTTTCTTATTTGTATTCGATTTGCCGCAACAAATTTTATCATGTTTCTCTAAAATTCGAAAATCTCTCTAAAGAGAAATGTATTTTCTTTATACTAATAAAGTATTCTATTGAAGATCTGAACTATATGAATGATCAGTATGAATTACCGATAATCACACTCAAGTTACTAGAGGTATTATGGCTATTTCCTTATCTTCTTTTTTCTTTTGTTATATTTTAGTTTTTTTATTGCTATTTTTTACATATTTTCTACTTTATCGTAAAAATGGTGTTTTTCTGATGAAATATATAAACTGGAAATTTTGTTCTATTATATATTTTTTTTTCATTTGACTTTATTCGAGTTCGTGTAAGAAACAAAAGTTGTTCCGTTGCCCAAGTTTTTTGAATTTCTATCTCAACAATAATATGAAAAATTCTACTAATAATGAAAACTATCGAGATAACAACAAACTATGGAAGAAACTTTGATGATCAATCGATAACTTTAATACGACTACAACGAGATGTATAGAAAATGAATTTTCAAACTTTGTGATTGTACAAAGCGGTGATAAACTTTCAAGCGTATTTCTTTGTTAACTACGAATTCTATTGTATCTCACATCCATCTCTCGTAATTTTCTTCATTTCTTTGTTTCTTGCTTTATTTATCATTATTTGAAACTTTTTTCGTAGTGATATAACGAAGTTTTTTCCAGTTTATAACATTACTGAAATTGATGTTTTCCAACTGGCGTTTTATCACGCTAACCTATTAAAGACTTCATCAAATAATATGAAACAAAAAACATAGCCATTTACTGAAGTAATAGTACAATTCTTAATTTGGCAAGGGATTATTTATTTTTTTATATATGACTTGAGTTATTAACAAATAAAAAACATTGAATTTATGTGCCATAAGAGTTGTAATTTTTCACAATTTTTACTTAACTGAACAATATCACTTTTTCTCTAGCATGAAAATGAAAATAAATTAACGTACTATTTTTTGTCAAATTACATTCTACTATCACAAATTATATTTTATCATCTCAAAAAAAAAAGTGTAAACTTATTTAAGGTGTTCTATTAGCAAAAATCTAATATTCCTTATTCGAAAAATGATTAGCATAAAAAAAGTATGTATCACAATCGCTTTATTAAATTTATTTATACTTTAGAAGAGCAGAGAGCTTTTAGCTCTTGAAAATCTCACGAGGTGGTCAGTCCTTATAGGATTATCTTTACTGTATCCATTACTACCGTACTGGATATTCGAGCGATTCTTCTTGCTAGGTTACTTCTTCTTTCTCGGAATCCAATGGCTACTACGAAAGGCTCGCTGTATACATTGAATGTTAAACATTCCGTTGTACACGAAGCGTGCATAATATTGTAAAAATATAAAGCAAATCTTGAATAAATCGAATAAAATAAATGGAGACTCTCTAGAAAGTATAGTGGTAATAGATTGTAATGTAAATATGAGATTGAATAAATATGAGAATTAATGAACCACTATATATAATTAACGAACGGAGATACAGTTAAGCTCTTTATTGCCGACGCGAGTCTCATATTTTATCACTGGCGTTTACGCTAACGAGGTACCTCGACGACGACTATTCCAGACAAAATCCCGTCAGACTTTCAATCATTAGTCGTGCGTATTCGTCGGACGAATGTCGGCGACGTCGACAATATGTAATGAGTAATGTTCCTGGCACTTTGCTAATTGCATTGTATGGGTCGATAGCGGGTTCGTTTCCGTCTCACATAGTCGCACGAACATCGTTCCTGCGAAGAATCAGCGTTGCTGATATTGTTAGCTTTTCAGTAATATAAACAATATTTTCATTCGCTTGTATAACACACGCTACTTTTCACGATGTTCCAACGATATTTGAACGGTGGGTTTTTTTTTTCATGGGGGATTTACACTTGTAAATACATAAATACAAGGCTGATACGGGCGATTAAACAACGACAATGAAGCTGATTCAAAAAATAGAACTATCACAGTGTGAGGTACGACGCAATTTCCATTTTGATACAAACATGATGTACATCAAATGAACTTTTGTAATTGTTTTGCTAATTGGACCGCGTCGATATACCATATAACGAGTTGATCCTATCGAATTGTGGTGCAGTATTTTTTTTGTTCATAGTTTGTAAAAGTTTCAACATCTGTTATCAATTGTTTTGTAATTTAAATTGAAAGTGACTTCTTCTATCGAACTTATTTGCGCATTTATGCGCTTTTGCAAGGAATTTCCATAAAATTTTAGTTTATTGAAATTTTAGCTGATCAAAGCCGATTTTAGCACGGATTTTATCAATATAGTTATTCAAATAATAAGCTACAATAATATTAGTGGCTATAAGAAAGCATCCTAAACTAACTTTGTAAAACAATTCGAGAAGAACTCGGAAATTAATTATCATAAAATGGATTTTTCTCTCAATTCGACCATTGCCAATGGTCTGATATGTTTTACTTTTGCGTTTATAGTACTTTCACGTTATTTATTATTTTAGTTTCTGTAAATGGAGTTACTTCACTAAGAAATACTAATTGCTCCTCGCGAGAAACTTATACAATTAGTTTATTCAGTTATTGTATCTTATTCCATTTTACACGAAATGGATTTCTGGCAATAATCTATTAACAATAAGTTGTAAAACGTGTTGTCAAAACGCGTTCAATCTAATCTCATGTTAATCCGATATGATCGATATAATCGATAATACTTGTTTTCCTCAAATGAAAACACTCTGGAAACCTTGTCCGAAATTTCATCAAATATCGGGTTTTGTAAATATCGGGATAAAGTGAATGACATGTAAAGGCAATATATACTCAAGGGCACTACTAATTAGGAAACTTGAGTGATTAAACGCGGCTAGGTCGAAGACTGTCTCTGGAGGCGATCTCCCACGTGATCTGCTTTCGGTCTATCTAACCTATCGTGAACTCGTCCCAGATTCACGCGATCCGTTCGCTTATAATTTTGAATTACGATGTTCCGTGACGTTGCGGCCGCTACGTGACTGTGAAATTACCCATCATGAATCACCCTACGGCCCTGCTGCAATTCGCTAACTGCGTTCGAGCGTCGATTGGAATTATTCTGATCGATTTGTAGCGCGAAACTCATGGGGCGTCCATTACCAGGAGATTTCCGTCATGCTCTGACACTCTTGTGCCAGCGATATTTACGAACTCGGTCATTTTCGTTCAGTATACGACTTTTATAAGTTGTATTTTATCATAACAGGGAATAAATATCTTTCGAACTAGTATTTCGAAAAATTTCTATCACAAACTTCCGGCGATGAGAATTTTCGACGATTTAATTATTAAGAATTTCATGCGATTGTACGACGTAGATAGACTTAGAAATTTGTCGTAACTCGAGCCACAGTAAGTGGCCCCGGCACTAGCAATATAAGTTAAAGCCACTTTTAATATTAAAAGGTCTGTAAAATGATTATGAAGCTGGCTCCGCTCGGTCACCGATTCCATTCTCCTTCCGCGGATCAGTTTCACGATCGCTCCCGAGAACAATCTAAAAGTCAAAACGTTTCTAACTTGCATCGCAAAATCGTATTTTCTTTCGACGAGACACTCGCAATCTTGAGACGATCGATCGCGACTACGACTGTCAGATTTTGCACTCTCTTGGAGATACGTCGGCGTAACTTAAATTGCGACATCCAAAATTCTCTCAGGTCTCTGCCATTGCACCTCCAAAACTTTTCATCGATCAGTCTTTCGATCGTTCGATCCGTATATACGGTACGCCGCGCCGCGATCATGTCGTCGGTACATAACGGATGGAATTGAATTCCTGAGAAGCGTGAGGCGACGCGACGCGACGCGACGCGACGCGACGCGACGCAACGTCTTCGTGGGCGCGTTCTCGCGCAAAGTCTCTTCGCACCGCGTCACGACGCTCGAATAATATATCAAAGTAAGCTTATTGATCGTGCGCGGTCAAAATTGTGAAAGTTTTGCGGCTGCACCGAAACCCGTCCGTTCGCTCGTGTACTTCGCGCGCGTTACTTCACAGCGTGCGCGCACAACCACGTATGTACACCCACGTTTCTGATCGATAGTATATTTCTGGCTGGCACACGAAACCGCTCGTCGACGTGAGACGTTCCACTTTTCTACGTTTCCCACCAGCGATCCCCTTACGCCCCAACCATCCTTCTCGCCAGTTACCACCGAAATTTTCTATGTCGTCTCTTTTTCCCAGCGTTGGCTCACCGTCGTTGGTCGGCTCTCTCTCTCTCTCTCTCTCTCTCTCTCTCTCTCTCTTTCTCTCTTCAGTTATCCGTCTCTTTTTCTCTTTAAACGCGGAAAACTTTTTCGCGGCGAGCAGACTGGATTGAACCAATAGAAATGCGACCGATGCAAGAGATCGATGAGCCTCAAACTCGAGATGGACTGGCATAAAAAGGAAATTAGTAACGTCTCATTCGAGGCGTTTAATTTCAAGGAAAGGTATCTTTCTTTGATTCCCGTTCTTTTAAGAATACTGTATTTTTCTCACTCCCTCATTTCAATAACATTTGGTGCGATCATTAAATGAGTTTGTTTTACTATACATCTTTCAGAGATATTTATAAATGAAAGGAGAAAAACGATCTTAAGCGAACGATGAATTTATTTATAAACATTATGAATTATTTGAAACGTATGCTAGTTACGCGATTGGCTCTATCCTAATGGAGCTATCATCATCGATGGTTCATCATATTTGTCGGTGCTAATAAATTGCAATGGCGCAAAGTTGACAAGCCTACAGCTAAGGCAGCTCCCTTGAGCCATCCATCCTGTTTGATTGGAAACTCTGGGGTCAATCGGCAATCTTTCCTTTGTCCGCCAATTCGTTGGTTAATCGACGAAGACATTAAACTTCTAGCGTTCTAACCGTATCTATCTCAACCAACTTCTCGATGAGATCGTGTTGTTAGCGATATCCCGATCGCGTACTCTTTAATTGTTTTGCTCGCCAGTTCTCGACCAGTGCAATAAGCTTTGAGGAGTCGCGTCAAGTAGAGTATTTTCATGCTCCCTAGTATGTCGCGGTGTTTCTTTCATAGAACTAAATAAACTCGTCGTACGTGACAGGACTCAGCCATAAGTCCGTCTTGCAAAAAGCTCGCACGAAGAACGGACGGTCTCCTCAACGGACCGACACACGAACAATATCCGGCACTTTGCGATGCGACGTAATTGCGACCTTACGTCAGGAAAACTAGCTTGCGACTCACAAGGATGACAATCGGACTTTAATTAAAAACCTTAGAAAAACCTATCCTTTTTCAAGAATTATAACTGAAATAACGATTAAAATTCAGTGGCTTTTGTTGGGAACATTATACAGAAAGCATTTCTGAATTTACGTGATCAGTGATAAGCCAATCATACAATATCGTTACACCAATGTTGTTACACAGCATAGTAGAATTTTTATAAAAATCGATAACGAGGTCTGTAACCGGACGTGTTTCGAGATTGGGACAATCCAAAGTAGCCACAATACAGCGGTTGATTCATGATAGGTGGAGCAGGACATTGGTCTACCTGACGTAGATATATCGTACGGCCTACATTTGTACTCTGGGAATTACGTTCCTGCTCTGTTGGCTGCGTTTCCGAAATATGTGTTCAAATTTACGCGAATGTATCCCGCATTGCTTTGAGATATTTGCGTGTATGTTTAATTCACTTGTGTATGAAATATATGTACATATTTCCAAGTTTAATATTGCGAACTTTACGTGCAACGTAAGATTGAACGTTTTAATGTATTGCATTATACATATACGGATACATACGTATATGAAAAAAATGGATAAAAAGACAATTTGGTCAGCAAAAATTATTTAAAAAATTTTTACTTTCAGACAAATAAAATTTATCATAAATTCAGTAGAAACAGCCAGACTATTTTTATTAGTCTTTTAAGATCAAAATTACTCAATTTTTTTTCCGCGTTCTCTCATCTTCAGGTTGAGAAATGCCTAATTATTGTCTCTCAATTCTTCAACCGAGTGGCCGCTAAATAATGTACAATTAAAGACAATTTGTGTTCGAGTTAATAATAAAAAAATTCGTTGAAAAGTATTTCAACATTTGGATGAGATCTAATTAATTTTAATTTCATGAGATCATCTTTGCTTTAGGAAAGTTTATCAATGTTATGAAATAAAAGATCAATTAAAAGAGGAAAAGAAAAATCAAAAAGTGAGCAAAACAAAAAAAGTAACTTGATATGTATCATGGAAAACGTAAGATTTAGTAATTTAGCAGTTACGAAGGCGAATAGTTTAGCGGCAAACTCCTTTCTCGTCTTTTCGAAAGTTCAGGAATCCGGTCGGTAATTGATGTCTTTTAACGCAGATTTCAAGTCAGCACTCTGTATTCCGGCTCGGATATTAGCGAAAGAATTGACAAGATGTGATTTTTTGTAATTTTTTTGTTATCCATTTACGATAAATAAATTACTTTTACAAAAAATTAAATTTTCTACTAAATTTTTTTGGCAACTTTTAAGTTAAAATTCGAAATTATATTCAGAATTTATCTATGAATTTATAAGAAGAATTTTAATATGATAAAGTTATATTAAAAAGAATTTTAATACAACGATGAAATTTCTTTATAAACTCTTTAAAAATTTATTGCTTTTTCATTTTGATTATTCTGAATTATTAAGCGAGAAATGTAACTATGTAAATTACGTTTATTTGCTAACAATTTTAATTTTAATTACAAACGTTACATATCTTTTTAATGATTTCCAATTGTTTACTATTAATGATTGTATCATTTTGAATGTTTTAATGAGATAACCAACAAACAATCCCCCCAAACCATCTTTCTCTATTGTTATGTAGATGCCTTAGAAATGGATGAACATAATTTTTTTACTTGGTAAAGGAAAAGGGGAGTAGAAAGATATATATAGTACAAAAATGCAGTATGCTCTCACAGAGTTTGTCTTTCACTGTATTTCTAATGCTTCTCCTCACTATCTTCAGAAGAGCATATCTTGTATGGTGGCTTTAATGTCACACTTTCCTATGAAAGGACAGGACTTTGTACACTTCTCTCTTTTTCGTTTCTTCTCACATTGTACGTTCTTTCCTTCACAACGATCTTCTTTCTTTTCAATTGGCTCGTCTCTTCTTTTTTTTCTTACAGGCCTTTCCTTATCTGAAAAGAAAACGCAACGTGGTTCTCCTTGGTATTTCTCCTTTTTCATCTTCCTCTACGTAGTCTTCCGCACTCATCCATCTCTCTCTTTCTTTCGATGCTTCTCTTTTCCCCCGTTCAACTATCTCCTCCTTTCGTAGACGCGCAGTGCAGTCGTGCTCTAAATCACGGGTCTGTTCTTGTTGGTCTTCCTCTATCTTCCTCCGGCTTCTCTCTGTCTCTTTCTTGAGAGAGAAAGAGAGAGAAGGGGGGGGGGAGGGAGAGAGAGGTCCTGACGTTCTCTCCTATAAGATCTCGTAGAATTTCAGGAAGGAGGACAAAGTAAAGGACGAAGGACGTGGCCAGGGGAAAGCGCAGACCTGTCCTACCTCAACGTTAACGATCTGCGTTACTCCATTCTTCCTCTTACCTCTTGCTGCCCCTTGTCACACAAAGACAGTAAGGTGATTTTCAAAGCCCTTTGTCAAAGAGCTTACGCATACTTGTTCTGTCATATCCAATTTTTAGTTTTATCTGCACCATTTCCAAAAACTTTATTCTGAGCTATTCTTAAAAATTTTATATAGTGTAAGGATTTTATGTATTATTCTCTTTTTGTAATTCTTACAGATGAATACCGTATTTGGCTTCATATTTTCTCACTAATTTGTCGTTCTTGAAAGCAAGCAACATGTAAGGCGATTTTCTCAGCAAGCTTCTTGCCAAGGATTTTAGACGCTCTGGGGGATTCTCACGATTAATTATATCAATTTTGTATATTATTTGAATGAACGATTTAAACTAATGATAATTTTTATTTACCGGAATGGATTTCTTTTTATAAAAATTACAATCAGATCAATATTAGTTTTCCTTCGAACTAGAGCGTTTATTGAACGATTCTTGTCGCTATCTTTTCCGCTAGTATAATTTTATTCAATAACTTTTATCTTGAATAAAGTATCATCGTCTAAAATTAATTTCATAATTATACGCGTCGTATTTCACGAGTCTCGTTATGCACTGAATAAAACGGACCTCAAAGTTCGTATCGAACTTATGATAAATAGCTTAATTTTCATCATTAAATTTTTATCGTTTGCTGTGTATACACGTATAATTTATAAAAAGATCCTTAAAATATAATGAAAGCTTTTTCACGTGGTAGGGGAGCCGTTTCAATAGTTTCCGCGATTCCCATCAGATAGCTACGCAGTCGGTTTAAAAGATTAAAACGAGCCAGCAGTTGGCTAAAAGTTACGATGACGAGGTGACGAACGCGAGAAAAGTTTAATGGAAAATGTCGTCCTGGCTGAAGGCTTCCTTTGCCACCATCTCTCGCCATCGAAACAGTCTGCGCGAGAAGTTAATTCGGCTCAGTGAATGGCCACTATCTCTTCCACCTTCGAGGGCGGTTAAGTCGTCGATGAGGTTGGGGATTTAACGATCCTACGTACTCGAACCTTCGACTTTCCGCTTATACCAGTCAGGTATCATCGATCGTATTGAACTGGTAGGATCAGTTTCAGATATTTGGTGTACTATCTCGATATACATAGATGAAAGAATCTTCACAATTAAAACCTGTCGCCTTGTATATCATTCTTTGAAATTGCTTCGAAATTTTATTTGTATAATTTCAATAATACGAATTATTTCATACAAATTATTTCGAACTATGATAAATTTCCATATATATTGTGATGAGTAAATTAGAAGTAATATGATTTTTTAATGATTGATATGTAGAAATTAAAATTATAGTGATATATTAATATACAAATGTACATTAATATAATTCGAGTATAGAATTTCTTAAATATCCCATCGAGACTCTTAATTCTCTCGATTACTATGCATCTTTTTTGACAATAACAATTAATAATAATTTTTATCACACATAATCGATTCCTTGATATTTCACTTATTCACTGATGAAATCGAAGAAGTATGTATAAGGAATAAGCATCGCATACGATTAGGATAATCAAAGATGGCAAATACAATTAATTAAGCTCGATTGCGCATCGTTTCGCTAAGTAACGTTACCTAATGGGTGAAATCATTAGCGGCATGAAACAAAGGTCAGACAAGCTTACTTCCAACCCTGTTCGAGATTTGCTATCCCATCATTTAGGACATAACACATTTATTTCCAAAATTATGTTCAATTACACTAGACTTAAAATTTAACGTTAAGTTCTATTAATGTTTGACTATAAATCATTTTCTTTACCATTAAACGACGTCATCATTATATCACTCATTTAATTAGTTTTGTCATAATTCGAATAATTAATGTCCAGTTTAAGCAGACCAAAAACACGATCCGAGGAAAAAATACGACTATTATATGAAATATTTTCTCAATGTTATAACGAATAATTTTGGTAGATTATGAATCATTTTGTAACTTTTCTCGTAAAAGTTCTTTTTTCTGCAGTTCTCATTTATAAACTGTAAATTAAATTATTGTAAATTTTATCAATTCAATCCTGTTTTTTATTCATAAATTAATGTAATATTCAGAATGTACATAAATTTAATTTTACAGAATTAAATATACAGGCGTGTACATTGTAAAATTTACATTTTTTAGTTTGCGTGAAATTGAAAAAATCGTGAGTTTTTCAACATAATAAAGATTGAAGCTACGAAGAGACTTCATCACAAATTATGTCTTATCGTTTGAAAGGCATATAAAAATCTTTTACGATCTCTTTCTTCAGCAAGCGCATTCCAGAAGTCATTCAAGTAGGTTGAATAGTATATTCAATAGTGGTTTTTGAATGACTTTAAGACGATCGCAGCTTCGGATAATGACAATATCGATCATAAATTCATGTTACGATTCATGTTACGGTCTTAACCTTTCAAAGAGTTTATTTTCAAAATTTAGATTACGATAAAAAAAATAATCTTTAACTGCCAATAATTGCGAAAAGGACAAATACATATATGTACATTTGTATATTGTATAATTAAACACTTATAAGTTATTATGGATAAATTAGTTTAGCCGACCACAAAATAATTTTTTAACGCACTACTAAACTGGATGATTATTAATTTGAATTTCGGTGAACGACATTTATATTTATATCCATTGTACATTTTTTGTAATTGCGACTACAAAAATTAGTTTGTGACAAATTTACGACGATAAGGTACGATGTCGAAGTGGACGATAGAAGAATTCGCCAGACGAGTCAAAGATCGGTCGACAGAGTTCTCCCTTGGTAGCTATACGAGTATACTGTGGCAATCGAATTAACCTGCAACTTCCATAAGTTATACCCATTCGCATCAGGAGGAAACATTCGGATACACTAGGGACTGTCGGTACCAGATTTATAAACTTATATAGATTTTGTAGTGTAATTATTATTGTTAAATTTGATTCAATAGACAATATCATATGTGAGTTTTTGCCATATTTCTTCTATAAAAAAACAAGTTCAATTTTTTATTTCATTATTTTGTTGTTTTGTAAAATATTTCTTTCACGGTATCTAATAAGAATTCCTTCCGAGTGTAGGTAATTTTCTTGCATCCAATGTATTATGATTTCTTGAAACTGTACAAGAATTTACTTTGGAAATTCCGCGGCGTGTATCCAACCAGAACTCAACCGCGAATTACACGTTCAAAGAGCGGTGGTTGATTCGAGCAACCTTCCGAAATTCCGAAACATCCTGTGATATAGAACTTCCGGTTAATATCCACCGGGCGTAATCTCCATTGAGAAACGTAGATATATTGTGCAATGGATGAGGATGGGTCACTTTACTACCTCCCGATTTCGTCATGTCACATATAAATCATTACGCGTTGTCTATCCATAATAACGCAGACATTCACTATAACGCAGACATTTCAATATCAATTTTTAATCTTGATCTGACACAATTTCAATGAGAACTACACTAATACCTGTTTTGGATTTCAATCTTTCTATATTATTATTTTTATACATTTTGAGTAAGGAACTTAGACATTTGCTTACAGTTTATAAGAAAAATTGGATATCTTTGTAAATTCTGTTTCAAACTTCGAGAGCAGGGTTTTTTTTTATAAATTCGAAGATTTTATATACTTCAAAAGGAAATTGAATTAAATGTAGTTCGTGAATTTTTATCATTAAATATTTTAGCAATTAAAACATAAATAAAGTTTCTAAATAAAAGTTAACGCATTAAATTGAGTTGAAAAATGATATTTTCCTTTTTTTTATACTTTTTAAATAGAAATTCGTCAAAATTATTTAAACTTTCCACAGTCAACTCTAAATATGTTAGTACAATTCTACAATAGAAAGCTTTCTTAATATATAGGCCATACAAAATTAATTGACATAATGAGAAATGTGGTTCCGCGTTCTAGTGTGTAATTCTAAAGTTAGCACGATAACTGTCTACACTTTTTTCCCCAATGGCTCTCAGACTTGCAAAAACGCGATTAAAAATTTCTACAGCGATTCATTTTCCAGCAGTGCGTTTGGAGAGTGTGCATTTGCACTGAGTACTCTTCGTTCGAAATTTATACCGAACAAATTTGCGGTTACATGGTCGAGGAAGTACGGTAACCAAGCAACCGATAGGCACGCACTCGATCCATGCTCGATTACATGATTCTCTCTATCTTTTTCTTTCTCCTCTCTCTCTCTCTCTCTCTCTCTCTCTCTCTCTCTCTCTCTCGGCTCTTCCTCTGTCTCGCAAGTGAAACGTAGAGTTTACGATACGATGCTTTTAGTGTCCAATCTGCCAGCAATCACATTAGTCGTTCGACCGTCCGTTGCCATATTTAACGGTTGGACCAAGTTCGAAAGCGACGGATGTCCAGGTCGTTAGACCAATCACACCATCTTTTCGCCCTCAAGCGAAAACCTTCCAACTACATGTAATTTTCGCTCTTCCAGAACTTTCCAGAACACTATTTCTCATTCGACTCGACGATTCTAGATTTCCTTCTTTCTCTTTCTGTTAATTGTCTCTGTATTGCGCATCTCGTAAATTTGCTCAGTAAAGTGTTTCATTGCTATATACCTTATGGACAAAGAGCAATTGTACTTCTTTAATCAATATCAATTAATTTTAGCAATTTGCAATTTGCAGTTCTCTTTTATTATAAAAGAGTTTTCTCGAGAAAACTTATGTAATTAATGGATGTTAATTATAATAGAAATATAGTTTATTTACACATGTACATATATGTTTATATCAATTGATCAATTGATTGTAAAATAAATAAAATATTTACATTAAAATAGATGAACAATATGAAGCGACTGTTAGACCGGTATGAATAAATCAAATGTTAATTAAAAAAAGAATCCTATTTCGGTCAAAACAGATCTTAATGCTTAAATACATATTTCTTGTATGAATTCATATATACATTCTGATAATGCATATTGTGCGCCAAAATTTCCGTTTTTCCTTAAAATGCATTCATAAGCAGTCAGTAAAAAAATAGTATAATATCTCTCATTAAATTGTATAAAAAATTTAATAATTTTTATTAAATAATAAATATCTTTTAATAAGAATATTAATGGATTTATGAAATCTAAAAACTGCGAATAATTTATTGTGAAAAATATTACCTTAGCCAGGAATCGAACCTGGATCTTTCCTGCCGGGTGGGTATCTTCACAGACTATTAAGGTTAAAAAGGATAAAATATTGAGGAGATTGCTAGACTGTTTCTAATATATCATAAGACTGAAGATGGCTAAAAATTGAACCGTAACGTTTTTAAATTATATATACTCAATGAAACTTGTTAATCGCGTAATTTTACTGAGAACCACATTTGACTTTCACTAGTTCTTCTTTGTAATAATTGTTTGTATATATATATATATATATATATTATTTGAGTTGTTTTAAGTTATATTTTAATGTTTACATTCTACAAGAGTTAGTTATCGAAAATCTATTACTTATACTAGAAAAACGAAATATACAAGAACATCGAAATATTAATCATTTCCCTTACAGTACAAAAGTTGCAACAACAATGCTGCAACATTGCAGCAATATTTCATGTTGCAACAACATTACAGCGTTATTGCAATAAAGGTCTCGGTAATCTAACGGCTTAGGACGCTTGAACGGAATGCAAGAAGTCTGGATTCGACTCCCGGTCAAGATAATATTTTTCGCAATAAGAATTAAGTATTTACAGATTTTAATATGTTATTCAACATTATTAAGATTGTTTCGAAGATGCGAATAAGCATCAAAAATTTGTTAAATTGCTAGTCAATTTAACTCGTGATATTACTGCGATAGTTTAGTAGAGTTAACGTTTTCAAGACTGAAAAGTCATTTCGGCGCACGTTTCTGGATACTATATATGTAGTATATAAATTCACACAAGAATCATACAAGCATTTAAGATTCAGCTAGACCGTTTAAAGCTTTGATTTCTATAGTTTGTGATTATCAAATATAAGCCTAAATAAATTATGATTTTATTATTGAATTACATTTGCGAATAAATTAAATTAATGAACTTAACGGAAAAAAGTAAATCTTGCTAATTGCAATGTATTAATTTAAGTGGAATAATTATTTGTGTTCTAAAAATGATGTAATGTATTATTTAGTTGTCCTGACACATTGGATAAACATTTTTTGATATAACGAAGTAGAAATTAAATAAATTAAATTATGGGAATATGCTTAAATATGAAAAGATATTTTGTAAGGAGGTTACAATCATCCATTACTACTAGACCTAATATTATTTTGCCTTATGAAACTTTAAATAACTTTAATTATATCAAGTGAAATTAATTATATCAATATTATAAGATTTGAATATCTTGATTAAAATTATCTCAATATTGAAAAACAAAAACTATGATGTCATTTTGCGACGTATTGGAAATATTATCTTTTAATTAATTAAGTAGAATTTGATTTAAATATGAAGCGAAAGAAGTAGGAATTTATTGATTTCAAAAAAATATTTAAAGTCAATATATTACCAAGTGATAAGGAAGATAAGAATTAAAAAGAATAGAGAAATTCTTTTCATCGGTTTGGCTCACTCTCAATTTTTTTGATGTGACTATCTTTAATGTGGAATATTGTTATGAAAAGAAGGTAAAAATTAGCTTAGATTTCTATTACATTTAAAAGTTTGCGCAGTGAAAATTAGCAATTAAAAATGAAAAAAAAAAACAAACAAAAATTGTAACAAATGTATGCGAAATTGTATTGATTAATTTAACGTATTTCTATTTAAATATGTAAACTACTTTGTTAAATAAATTAAATATGTGGAGTAAGCTATGTGTCACGTAACTTTGTGCCCAGTCGAATAAATTGCGCAATTAAATAAAACATAAATTATTTAATGAGGCCGATGGGCATCTCTCGTTGGTGCAAAATGCATTTATAAGGTTAAATGTGAGTAAATTTGACATTAAATGGATTCCGAAATTTTTGTTATCTATCCTATGACATAAATATATTTAAGTTGTAATTTAAACTTTAAAATTAGTACTTATGCTATCAATAAATAAATTTATATTGTTTTTAATAAATAAGTATAAACAATATGTAATGTATAAACAATATGTAACAATTGTATTGTTTTAATAAATGAATATGACAAGTTATCAATAGAGTTTTCAACAAAGGAAATAGAGAAACCTTTGTTATCTTTATTAAAAAAATGTATCTTTATATTTAACAGATCACTTACGCATATATAAAAGATAAACCACATATGTGTATATAAAATTAGAAATTTAAAAATGTAAAATTTTAAAATATTGTGTTTTCACAATGTTTGATATAATATATACTTTGCGTTTTAAGTTGAACATCTCCTGTCACATAAACGTGTAATTTTATGCATTCGTCGACCGTATAATATTTTAACTACGACAACGCTGGAAATATGATAATATGGAACTTTTGGTTGTACTGGACCATATGGTAGATATGCCTTAACTTTATAGAATAAATGAAATTTTTCTCCAGACTACAATATGCTGTGCAATGTAATGTTGCGACTTGCGACCACAAAAGCACCAAGTGCCATTGTGAATTCCCGTCGCGAATCAAATGTTTGCTCTCTTATTCCCTTGGCTAGTCCTTTCTGCACACTTACGATCTTTGCTTACCGTGACCTTCTACCTCTAATAGTACTGATAATGCGGTAGTAGTGAAAACAGAAAAAGAATTTCTTTTTTCTACTTACACATAACTGAGTAATTATTTTTACGGCGATAATAATGATTTGACTTATAATTGAAAAAATTAAAAGCTCATTTCTTTTCTGCAACCACAAAGTAATTGACTTATTGTAATTTATATGGAAGACGCTATTATATTTGCTAATAAGAATGATAAAAATACAAACGAAATAATGAACTTTTCCAAATAGTGAACTTCTTATATACATAAGTTCATAACATTTTTGCTACAGGGGGGATCATTAGCACAAGAAGCAAGTTGGCATTGTATTCCGTTTATGTATTTATAACGAAAGAAACAATGGAAAAAATCCCGCAAAGTATTTTTTTTTATAACATACAAGTAGGTACTTTTCCTTAAATTTTATTAAAATCAATCAAGTGTTACAAGTATTATAATAGAAAAAGAGAAAAATTTGATTTAAAAGGGGACAAGCAAATCTTTGAGCTAAGTGATGTATTATTAGTTAAAAAAAATTTCTGTTAGTGATATGTTACGTTATTAACAACGGTAATTAGTTATAATAAAGTGATAAAAATCAGACATTTGCAGGGATGGAGTACGTTGGTTTATATATAAGAAAAAAGATTAGGTTGACTTACTGTACCGTACGTGTGAAATCATTTGAAAAATATCTACATAATTTTTATTAAGAAGTACATATCTGATTTTTATTTCCATTATTTTTTATTACATTTTTCATTTAATATAGTTTATCGTAGAGGCAACTTATATCATAATGTATATCAATTTATCCCATATATCGGGATAAGTTGATTATAATGTTTGTATTTAATTTATTGTTAAAAAATTATACAATGTATAGAACCATTACTACTATGAAAGTGTTGAGAAAGGTTCTCTTTATCCTATTAATATATTTTAATCGTAATAATTAATTGTTTAAAAAAATCTAATACCAAAATTATGAAAACTGCCCACAAGTTTCGGTCTCCCCTATTTGTGATTTAAGTTTTGCTTATTATTGTTATTAACAACTCTTTTCTCCTTCCTCTCTCTTTTTCTTTCTTTCTTTCTCTCTTTGTATATGCATACGGTTTTAATAATACGGCTTTAAATAGTATGAATAACACTTGTAAAATACACACTATACGTATAATAAAACATAAAACTTGTAAGTAAATTAGCAGGAGAGATTAAGAGATTAAGAGATTAAGATTTAAAGAATAAGTAATGAAAGAAATATAAAAAATGCATTATCAAATCTCTAATCTTTTCATTCTTATCAGCTTGTATAGATATTAAAATGAGATAAATCTTATGAATATCATAAACGAGATCTTTTAACACACCGCTGTTCGAAAACGCGAGGTGGCTTCGCGGATGTGACTGCTGCCATAAATTCGCCGATAATGATCGCAGTACGTCTGTGTCCATGGGATCTACGGTTCGCTATGGGACCCATAAGTTATCCGTCGTCGTATAGACGCGCCGCATGCCGTTCCTGTATGCACAGTGATAATGTATACGCGGCACCTACATCTCATATGGAACAAATCTACGATGGATTTATGAAACGAAAACGAATCGAAATGTGTGAGTCATTGATGCACCTCGATCGAGACGAGTGCCGTAGATCTAACAGGAAGAATATTGTTCTTAAAACATAGAAGCTAGACAATTCTATGTCTCCTTATTTTAACAGAATCTATTCTATTAACATATTACTCAATTTAGAAAATATAAAAATATGCTTATTGGTTTATATATTTATAAAGAAGAAAAAACTAACTATAATATTAGATATTGGATTTTTTGTTTGGCAATACTATCTACTCAGCACAAACACAGATTTGATTATTATATGATATATACGTAAATACATTACTTACATCTATGTTATGCAACAGTTATGATTTGCCGGTTATATATATTTTTATTAACAAACAAAGAAAAAAATTAATTGACTGCAATTTTTTTTAATAATCTTATTTTAGTAAAAACACTAGAAAAATCGATGCAATGAGTATATATGAATTTTGATATATATATGTGTGTATATATATGTATATTAGACTGTCAAGGAAAAAAAAATTTTTTTTTTAATCGGCCACTTAGCTCAAAAGCTTCCATTTCATGCCAAGGCTGTATTTCTTAAGGTGCATATCGTTAAATAAATTATTGCATTGGGTTTAGAAATTAAAAAAACATACAGTATACCACATTTGAAATCCGGATTAAGCCATTTTTGTATCAAATTAAACATGTATTAAGGAAAATCAAAACTTTGATTTAAAAATCGTTCACTAGTGATCTCTAAATCTTAATATTTTTTGATAAAAATTTTGGGGTGTTCTTTTGGCATAAAATGGAAGCTTTTTTGAGCTAAGTAGCCAATTAAAAAAATTTTTTTTCCTTGGCAGTCTAATGTATATATGTATATATGTATTGGATGGGCAAGAAAGTAATTGCGTTTTTTTAGCTTAAAGTTGTATATACAATATCTTTGTCAATAATGAATGAAATTTAAAAATATAATTTAAATTTAAAAAAAGGGTTTTAAAGCTTGAAATCTCTAATTTTAAAAGTTTACCACATTTTTTAAGTTTGTATGAGTTTGGTAATTTTTACATACCAAAAACTACGAGCTGAAAAAAAACGGAAATTTTTTTCTCACTTTGTGGGTTTGTAACGTGCCCAAAACAAATTTAAGAAAATTTTCGATTACCTATTGTGAAAGCTTGATACTTTCCATACAAAATCGTTTTTTAAAAATAATCCTACGATTTTTGATTACTGAATTATCGCGGATTAAATAAAAAGATCATTTTTACTTTAATTGCTCATAACTCCGTTAAAAATTGCCGTATCGCAATTTAAAAAAAAGATTCTTAAAGCGCTGAAACTTTTTTCTACCAAAATATATTTAGATTGGTTGGTAAGAAAGTAATTGCGGTTTTTATTGATAGATGCCTTTTAAAAACGCAATTATTTTGTTGCTAATATATATATATATCTTTTAACAATATTTTATAGTTATTGTGTGAAATTTTATATCGTGTGATCACCGGTTACTTTACGGTTATTATTTTTTTATCTGTTTATGTTGAAACACTCCTATGATATGTGTTTAACGATGCATAATACAGTTTCTATTTAAAAAATCGTTATTTCTCAACATCTCTCCCGATACATCACTTTCGGATTTGCTTAATTAGTTTGAACGTTCCGAATGTGAAGAGAAAAACACATCAATTTTCGCATTATCTTTTTAGCGTACGTTGCATTTGCCGCGCAATTAAATCTGCTTACGCGCATTAAATTGCGGTGCAAATTGCGGCCGACATATTTTCTCATTCCACCAACATCCGAAATTCTTGATATTTCCGAGTGTAACTGTGATAAGTTAAAAGCTGAGTGACGCATATGTTATTCAAAGATTGTGTCATTATACATATTGTATACATACATAATGTATATTGATAAAGTATATAGAAAATTCCTATATGTGTATAGAAAATGATTCTTTCAAAATTAAAAAATTTCCGCTTTCGCATCGACAACGAATGTCCCTTACGCGTTGAATTAGATTCCATTTGACGATATTTTCAAAATTGAAAAACTATTCTAAGTCTATTAAATTGATAAACCAAAGGCTTTTGTTGTCATTAACATTGTCTAAATGAAACGTATTTTAATGATTAAAATTGAATACTTATTAAAACACTATTCTTTTGTGCATAATTCATGCTAATGAATTAATGCATTATAAACTTGACATTCATGTTAATTTATTTCATAATTCATTGTTATTATTGCAAAAATATGAATTGATACACATATTTGATGACTCAATTAATCTTTATAAATATTGTAAATAATAATATCTTATATTTTATATTGTACATATATTATTATTTTGGTAAAAGGTTATCTCTGAAGCTTCGAGAAGAAAGAGAGAGTCGAATATAATGTAATTTGATAAAGTCTGAATATTGATAAATTTAATAATTTTTGTATGATTTTCTACTGTTGAAAATTTTATATTTTTGTACATTATCATTTCATATACGGATATACAAAAAAAGCGACAACAAATGACATCAATACATTTTTTCTTGACGAATTTTATGACGAATTAAAGTATGACATATATATCGATATTGTTTTGAACTAATCTTTATTAACTTTATTTTCTATTATA
>NW_017304450.1:419495-442105 GCF_001594115.1 Trachymyrmex septentrionalis | reverse complement strand
ATATAAGTAGATATATTTATTATATGCCAAGTAAATTTGATATAACGGTTTTAATATTAATACTAAACAGTTATTTTAATATTAATTAACATGTAATTAATTAACTGTAGTTAGTTGATATTAACTTATACATGATAAGTAATTAGTTAACTAACTTAATTACGGCTTAAAAGAATCGTTTATTACTATGTGTGTGCGTGCGCGCGCGCGTGTGTGTGTGTGTGTGTGTAGCAAACGAACGAAAAGCAGAGTGTACAACAATACATACAATATGCGTTATACCCATTGGAATTCACAACTTCTAATTTATTACAACAAGCTGTAATGTTGGCATCGCCTCTTAGGTAAGCGTAGGTCAGTAATTTCCAGCAATCATGTTAGCTAGCTGCCCGCTTTTGCAGTCAAATTTCGGTCACGCCACTACTCAACTCGAATTGTGAAATTGATTACATTGCTTTCTCAAGGTGGAAACATCAGAATCCTTCCTTCAAGTTGATGAGCATTTCGTCCTTTTTTATTACTCTTAATCTTACTAGTTTTCGGAAAATATAAGTACTATACCTCTTTTACGACATAAGTAGACAATATCTACGATAATAATTATATCGTACTACATAACGTACTATAAATTTATTACATGATTCTTTATATTACTGGTTGAAGTAACTTTTGCTCAGGGTCACGTAATTACTTGGCGCTTTTCTCCTACATATATATTAGGCTCTCTACTCCTATTATGCCTTATGTTTCAATTTAAAATATGATAAGGCATCATGGCAGTACTATATAGTTCTTAAATAATCGAGAGTATAAAAATACATTGATTGAATTTCTAAGCAAGGTAATATGCTTTATTAAGAACTGGTGCGATTTCGACGACTTTATCCTATTTAAGAGTAATATTTAATCATGTAGACTGTTAATTATTTGCAAAATAATATTATGAATTATTGTTTATCGATACTTTAGCAGTTATTGATAGTACAATATTTTTTATTAACGATTTGTGTTAAAATACGAATGAAATAACCAAAGTTACATTACAAATATTTACGCATCGTTAAATATTTTTTTCGAAGACAGTCAATTTTGTATGAATAATTTTGTTCGCATGTTAATTCGCACAAAAGACATTTTAAATCATTTCTCCTCTCTCTCTCTCTCTCTCTCTCTCTCTCTCTCTCTCTCTCGGGATACTGCTACATTATATACATAATATACACATAATATAAATAAAAAAAACGACGCGAGTTGTAAGTTTACACAAAAATTGTTCTACGTTTTCTCGTTAACAATTGCATAAAAAATAATATAGCGTAAATAGTAGATAAGAAGCGATGTATATAACTCTGTAGCCGATTGATTATCTTTGACATTTGCTATTTTTCTTCTCACACGTTGATTATGAACGGCTTTTCTGATGTGCATGTCAAGGGAGCGGGCGCCATGTGATTGGTTCCCTCGTATGGTTACGAAATCGCATTAACTCGGGGTTAATAACCGCGGATATCGCGGTCTCGGATCACCGGTCAATTATCCCAGTCTCGTCAACGAGCGTCGACGAATCACCGATGTCAGCGATGCAAAATTTTCATCCTCGGTTCATATAGCTTTATCACAATTTTCCGCCGCGTAAGAGTGGACCTTCACACGCAATTTTTCTTTATACAATCCTTTCGCGAATTTTTTCTGCGAAAATGTCGTATTGACGATCCGGCATAGCTACATAAATTAACGTAAAGTAGCAAGATTGCCGTAATTATTTGATAATATGCCAGTCTATTTTGGTAAACAATATTTTCTAAATATAAATTGATGTTAATATTTTTAATATTATTGATATTATTGCTCGGTATATTTCTCAATATTTATTTGATCATGCATGAAATTAAATTTGTTTGATTTAATAAAGCTAATGATGCAAATTTACTGTGTAAACGTACATATTCTCTCGTGATTACAGATAAAAATTAACAATTTTATTATTAATTTATTTACATATACAATAGTATTTACATGTATAATTTATTTACATATATATTTACATAGTTAGCTAAAATTAAATATTTGTGTGTTTAGATATACAAAAAACCTAATACTCTTTTATTTTTGTATCAATATCCTTTTTTTGTTCCCAAATATTTATGTCATCTGTTTACTCGCATCTTCACTTACGTAATTATTTATTAGTGACATGTTAATTATATTGACTACCGTAATGGTAACAAATTGACTATCGAAAATGTGAATACTCATCGAAGAAATTATTGTTTCAATAATTTGTTACGAACAATGCAGAAGAAAACGGTAGGCAAACAAAGGCTACGCTGCGATATCTACTGTTCTGTATCTATCTGTTCGATATCTATCTACTATTGCAACATCTCACAATCAGTGCGTACGCGCATTTATTGTTAGAGCGATTTGAGATAGAGAATAGAATAGGCTGGAATAGAGAGAGAGAGAGAGAGAGAGAGAGAGAGAGAGGGGGGGGGGTGTAAACGACGGGCTGTTATTATGCGTTTGTTATGTTAATCGCTCTCTCGTGACAGACCCGTCGTGCTGTATAGGTCAACCGTTATGCTAACATGATGCCGAGAATGCACGTCGCGTGGCTACGAATTTGCACGAAGGACAGTAATACAAGATGGAGCACAACGAATATTAACCCGTTGCTAGATATAGACATATTATATGTATATGACTGCATTATATATATTTTATGCATTTTTAATACTTTACTAACATTTCTTAAATTCTATCACACAAAGTGTTATTCTTCTCTCCGGCAAAATCGTTTTTTCTTCTCTCTCAACGATTTACCTATACAAAAACCTTCTATCGACTCATTAGGACATTTTGTGTGGTAAAAATCACTGGAGGAATCAGTGATCATTTAGCACTGCAACACACTGTGCTATTTTGCCAATCGTTGTTAATTATCTGCAATTTGCACCCCCAATGGCGGCCACTTAGAGGTGTACCACGCACCCCGGAACACCGAGGATCTCCGCTGGCTAGGCGAACGCCATGAAAAAATGCAGGTCATTGAACAAAGAGGGACGTACAGATCATCCCCAGCCACACGCGGGGGCGGGAGAAAGAGAGACACGATGATAGTTATATACGCGCAGGAGCGTAACGCAGGCGCGATGGGCCACAGCCCCATTGCCGAGGGTGGCAACCCTCCGGATGAGGTGGCCGCGAGACGCTCAGTCCCGTCTCGCTCTTCTCCGGAGAAAACCGAAAATTAACACCGATCGTAGTCTTCACGCGTACTGGCGGGAAAGACTACCTGTGCATATTTGTCGTGAGTGTACGAGCCCATTTCTTGCTTGTGAAATCTTTCTCCTGTTTCTCGATCGCTGAATAACACGATTCCTTCGCGCAAATCATAATTCTGTGCGAACGTCTTTTTCTCGTGCGTATGTGGCAAATTGAGAGTATCCTGGTTTGAAAATAATATTTTATACATGAAATTCTAAAGAAATCGTGATGGATGTTGAAAAGTGTCCAATGACGTTATTTCTATAAAATATCTTTGTACGCCATTTCCTTTGTTAAAACTGTCAGATAGGGTGAGCGCGAAGGATATAGAAACAAATAGACGAAGAAGAAAAAGACGAAGAAGGAATTAATGAACAAGCGAAGAGCAGAATAGTGATTTTTCTTGTGAAGGTTGGTCTCCAGATCCACGATTATATATATATGTATATATAAATTAATTACATTTGTTCTACTGACTGGGATTTAATTTATCGAATGTCACTTTTGTTTGAAGTGTATTAAACAGTGATCAACAGCGACGAAAATAATCTTTCTGCTGTGATTATTTTTACGTCTGAATTTATGTGATGAGTGGTATAAAAAAATCCTAGCTTTTATCATGCAAGTATAAAAACCTATACACACGTATCTAAAAAATATCGTTAAAAGTATAATATCAATTTGTGTTCTACGTAATAGAAAACGAATTTGGCGAATACAACGTTGATTAAAATTATTTTTCTTTGGTGCGATCATTCCGCTGATTAAACATAATTTTACAAAATCAAGGATTTTATTTTGTTATATTTACATCTTGTTACATATTCTGAAGACGATAACAATTTAGACAAAATTTTAGTGAATTATAAACTTATAAAGACGCGGTAGGTATAACGCGATTTAAATGAATAATTATTTAGTATATTATAGACGTTGTCAAAAATCTTGTAATGTTTGTAAGCTGTTTTATGCTTAAATATTTATAATTGTATGACGGAATCGTTATACTTTGAATTTGCAATATATTTTATTGCATTTGTAGTTAATTTATTTGAACATAATAATAGCATTCCATGCTTCAATTGGTAATTAACGTGTCACAAATAAAAAAAAACAATGTGATAAAAAAGCATTGTTGTTATATTTCGAATAAAGTTTTTAAAATCACTAGAGGGAGACTAAACAAACGATTAAAATCATTACAATTATGTATAGGGTACATAAAAGAATGCACATATTATTATTATTATTATTATTATTATTATTATTATTATGCTAACAATGATAACAATGGATATTATTTAAAATCAGTTATGTACTTTATAGATATTTTTCTAGATATATTTATACATGGTTTATTAATTCTTTCTTAGTATAGTGAAAAATTATTTAAGATCTAATTATTAAATTTATTATTTAACAAATTTTAGTTTAATTTCTATTTCAAGATTGTAATTAGAATTATTAGTGGTTTCTCCAATTAAATTTTCGTTAAGAAAATGTCGGTTCTTAGTTGATTACGGAATTTGCAACTTGAGGGAAGTGTGCAACTTTTGATGTATTCTATTATATGTTATGTTTAGTCGCATATATATATTTAACTCTTACATAACGACAAATCTATATTCTATATTTGAAGTTGAATTTACGAAATATATAGTTGCAGGTTGCATATCGATTTATTTCGTTTATATGCTTTTTAACAATATTTTTATTAAAAATGTATTTAAAGCATCATTTGGTTAATATAACAATTTATTTAACCAACTAAAAATCATCTATCAATTCTGTGCGTATCACTAAACGAACAATATTATTTTACGATATCTTTAATAAATTAAAATACAATATACATTTTTGTATCAAAAATTGAAAATGAGAATTAAATTGATCGATCGTGTGTCGCAAGTGCAATATTTTAATAGACTATCATTGGTTTTAAAAGTGACTTTGTTTTAACGAGATGTGTTGTGTATAGTCGTTATCTCTTTGAACTTTCGTGTCGATACGTGATGAAACTCTGGTCGATTTGGTGCACGGTATCTTACGGCTGTCATTATTTTACAACGTTTCTCCTTGATTCCGACGAACACAAACGATGTTTTTCCATCTTTCATGATTCACATTTTATTAACTTGAACATTCGCGTTTTGATTATTACACGATACTTTCTATCTTATTAGGTATTTACACAATATTTTATATGTAATCGATAATAATAACGATGCAATTGTATATGGCAAGCGAGAAGAAAGTTTGCAAGTGTGAAAAAAACAAAAAAGTGGAAGGAAAAAAAATGATGGAAAGGATGAGAAAAGAGAGAGGCGGAGAAAGGAAAAGTCATGCGATGGCGAGGCTGCCATCGACTTAATCTCCAACAAGAGACCTCGAGAAGCAAGGAGTTAGTCCTATTTGAAATGCAGCCGGCGCCCGTTAGCGAACAAACCCCTTCTCTCTCTCTCTCTCTCTCTCTCTCTCTCTCTTTCTCGCTCTCGCTCTCTTCCTTCATTTTTCTCACTCTTCTCTTTTTCTTACTTTATCATCAACAGTCACTGTCACTTCAATCTCATCGGCTCTCATTCTAATAAATCCCTCCTTCCTCGTTGTTTTAGGAAATCAATGTGCAGTTTAAACGATGAGTTGCTTTAACTTGTCTTGGATCTTATTCCTCTCTTTGTCTCTTTCTCTTTCTCTCGTTTACATTTGTCCACTCTCTTCTCATATTAAATCTTTATCCTGCGCTTTTCATCCGTGCGTCTCTTTGTCACTTTCTTCTTAACAAATTATACATTTTAACATCATACGCTACAGTTGCAGCAGCAATTGGTGACTGTTATTGTCTGCTTTAACGAATATCGATTGACCTCCGAAACCACGATATGTTTTCAATCGATGTCAATAATATCCGAATTACCAATTATACGTTAATATCAATAACATACCAAATTTCCAATTGCACGCCAAATTTTAATAATTTCTAAAAATATAATATTACATTACAGTGTTTTTTGCAAATCTTTAATTTGACACTTGAATTATAAATGTGATTAAGAAATCAAAAACTGAAATATAAATGACCTATTTTTTTTTATAACATTTTCTCCACTTGCAATACAAAGAATAATAAATAATAATAAGAAGGAAACGAATTTTACGCTAATATTTCATTTGTTAATTCGGATATTTATTTATAATCTTAAACATTTTATCTTAAAAATTTTATTTTTTCGGTAGAAAATGTGCGGAATTTTAAATTAAACTTTTTATTGGAATATTTCCTTCGTTAGTATAATATATTTCTCAAATATGTGGAATGTAAAATTATATTAGTCCAAAATAGGATAGTAAAATATTATATAATCTCAGAGATAAAGATAAAGATAATTAAATAGATCATGAGAATTAAATATTATAAATCGATCGATGACTTGGACTGTAGGCTTTCTGCATAAAAATAAAAATGCAATTATTTTTGATCCGTCATCAAAGTCGCACGATAGACATGAAAATAAACCTCTTAAACTATACATATGCGATGTAAAGAAAGAAATCTATTCAATGAAACGCAATAAATCGCGACGGTGTTAACTGTCATATTGCATAACAATTTGTCTTTGATTTACGGAATAGATTCACGTATGATGCCATCAGAAATTTGTATTCCCCTGACTCAGAATTGAGAGAGATTTGACGGGTGTGTTATAACGCTATATGTGTACGCATGTAAGAGCAAGTCTGTTTTACGAGCTCGTTTAACGTTCACCATACATCGGCTCGGTATTCTGAATAAATTAGCATTAACATATAGCCACTCGTACTTGCGACGTAACCACCTTGCAACCCCAGATGTGACCCTCGCCTCGGCAGATCCCGGGAGACATCTACATGCTAAGGTATCTGACTTGATTCCGAAACTCAGCGAAGGAAATAGATTTATACGTGCAACTTTTCAGGTTCTTTCAATGATTAATGATATTTCTATATTTTATCTGAAAATCGTCAGTCAAATGTGTCTGTAAAATTTTTTTATTTAAGAGATTAAAAAGTTTACTTTTTTTGACGTTAGCTTAAACAATTTTGTGTTATTTATAACAAATTTATAAGAATATTATTAAAAAATAATATTAGTTTATTATAGAAGGAAGAAGAAAAATAATTTTTATACATTTTTTTATTATTATAAATAAAATAACCGTGTAAATTAATTTTTTGCATAGAGAGAGAGAGAGAGAGAGAGAGAGAGAGAGAGAGAGAGACAGACGTATCCTCTCAATAATAATGTTAAATATAGAAATAAAGAGAGACGAACAAAATATAATCACAATTTTTTTTAAAGTTATAGTAGCTAGAAATACATTTTTTCTGTATATGTTCTAAGCATACATTCGAAGCTTTATTTAAATGGACATAACATATATAGATAAAAATAAAATTACGTATTTACAATTAACTATAAATCCAATTTACATAGATACTGAAATAATATAATAATAAAATTTCCTATACGGTTAAATGTCATCGTCTTTGTTGAAGTTAAATCAAGCTATACATGTATGACAAGAAGTATTAATTATTTTGTATATTGATACAGCATTAACAATTATAAGATATAATTAAATATATATCATTTTCTTTTTGATTATATTTAATCTCTATTAAATTATTTAAAGCATATTAAAAGTTATATATTTGAAAAAATGTTCTAAAATTTTTACTTCTCAATTTTTGCTCTTGCAATTCATATTGCATTAAAAATTTTTTCTGATTGAATCGGCGAAATGTGTAGAGCGTTATCATATTTTACTCTCATTTAATCCCGGAAGTGAAGCCAGCCACGTATTATCGAGCACCCGTTATCGACAACGTTATTTACTGCTTCAGCCAGTTTGTTTCCATTTAGCACTTCCCAATGCGATATGTAACACGTTAAAATAATGTCAGAAAAATTATTAATTAATATTTAACAAAAACGCTTTATCGCAAATAGGATAGTAGTTACATCTCTGTTACTAATTTAATCAAATTTGATTTTTTTTTGTAATAAAATTTTATTTTTACAATAAATATCAACGTACATTATATCTTTAATAATAAATTTGTCAAAGGTTAGATATATGATAAATAGTTGAAAAAATTGTAATTGAGAAAGAAAAGAAAAGAAACTATATCAAATGATTTTGTACAAAGTAACTTTGTAACATTTCGCTATTTTTTTCATATTTTATATATATTTAAAATTTTCTAGATAATGTTTTTAATAGAAAATTCAGTCTTGTTTAATTTAAATACAAAAGAGCGATTGTATGTCATTTGTTTTAACTGAACTCGCTGTGCTGTACTTATTAAGGCGTTTAACATACCTTTGTGTTATTATTGGTTTAGCAAGTGCTATGCATTATTAATCATGAATGGAACTATTTTATGCTGAAAAATCATTCGTGTTGCGCGAAATGGAATTTGTTAAATACTATCATAGTATAATAGTAAGGCGCATACGACAATGCAAAGAATGCGCACGTTATTAACGCGAAGATTACTGGCTCCGTTGTATGGTCGCTATCGGGCGATTTTAGCGAAGGTGCATAAGGGGCGGTAACGTAAAACACGTGGAGAGAGGTGTATACCGCACGGCAACATTTACGACACGAATCGATCGTTAAGGCACAGCTTCAGCGACTTTAATTAAAAGTACAGCGAGCTGTTCCGGGTTCCAGCTCTACGCCACCTATAGTTTTATAATCTCGCGCGATGTATTTGCGATGCGTGCTCAGATAATGCGTACGATAAGGTACAAATAATGCGGCCGCTCCTCGCAACGCGCGCGTAAACGCACGGCGCGATTCGATAAAACCAGCCTACCTCATAGCGTTCGGTTTTTACTATTTTCCCGTTTAACTGTGGCACTTTATCACGTCACCGACAGCGTTTTACTCTTATTCTACGATATTAATCTTTTTATTAAAGGCCGCTTTCGCGCGCAAATGTACGTGTGCATTTATGATGCAAAGGACGCGTTAGCGCCGATGAGTTTCTTCGCGCGGTTGCGTATATCTGCGAGTCATTTACGGTCAATGCGCAATTATCATGAAGAGAACGCTAAAACAGATAAAAAAAATGGAAACGTGATGTGATTCGCGTGACACGCATACACAGTTATACGTAGCCTAACTTTACGGTATTTCTCGATGATGCAATGCCAATCTTTTGCTCGCATTTGAATTGTTCATTATGGCAGACAATTGCGAGGAAGCACTGCCTCCTTTCTTTTTGCTCGTAATTCGATTAATGCCGAGAAGAGAAGCGCTCTGTACAAAGACGCGCGTCGCTCGTTTCAGAGAGTGCATCTTCAAAATCCCATCTCACGATGAAAACATACTTTAAGACGGATAATTATCTCGATGGGTACCTTCCCTGTCCTCGTTGTGACTCACCGTAATTCCAAGACGCACCAGATAAGCTCTACTTGCTTTACGGTTAAAGGACCGATACGGCTGGCGCGACACGATATCAAACCACTGCAAACGAGGCTGCATAGTGACAATGCACGCTCTGCAGAGAAAGGCTTTGACAGCATAAACCGCAAAGCACAGTCTACAGGGGCAACAGACCGATTGCCCGCGTCGTTTTACAACGGCGCATTCAGCAGAATCGGCATCGAGTCTCAGTCGGTACTACCTTAACTTTTAACTTCAAAATAATTGTCAAGTTACATAAATCTTGACAAACGATGAGATACAACAATTGGTGCAGTCGCAATTTCTACGGAATTGTGAAACGATTTCTTCAATTGAATCTGAAAACTTTCCATTCAATATAATGATTTATATGGTTGACAAGTCTTGACTTTTTTATTCGTTTCTAATAATTCTATATAATAATGCGATTTTTCCTGCTCTATATGAAAAATATTTCCTACAAGTGAATAATTTTCATATAACATTGTAATAGAACAAAATTAATAAAACACTACATTCAGAAGAAAGTGTAGGAAATTGATTGAAAATGCATTGGAGCGAAAATTATAATTATGTATTTTTTATTAAATGTATGCGCCGCACGTGTTTGTATCATTCATCTTAATTAATTGATATTTATGGATAATAAGTATCAGCGGTAATATTAAAAAGAAACTGTTTTAATAAATTATTTTATATGCCTATAACACAGAATATATTATTCTTGCAATTGCTATGCAAGAAACTCAATCGTGCAGAATAACATTGCATTCTGCACGAGCCACTATAAATTTCCAATCTTCCCAAACATCTCGTGTAATCAGTTAAATCAAATATTGAAATGGTGGATCGAAGCGAATTATATAACGACATTATATTGATGCATGTGATTCCTAGGTATTCTCGTTACATATCGATAAATACGAACTGTTTGCGTACGCATATGTGTAATAGTGCGTGTGTTATCGTTTAGAAGGTAGAAGCTCTGTGGATACCCAAAATCGAACAAGCGGAGCTTTTACATTGGCAAAGGTATTACCGACTTATGGGATTACAAATGATTGTATAATTGCTATGATGTAGAAATGGGTATGATGTTAAAAAATTTAATTAATTAGCTAAATGCTCGCGTAATGTAGAAAATTGCAGTTTTCAGGTAAACGGAAATTTATATATTACTAAAGAGAATTAAAAGAATATTATAAATTATTTATAAATTGCTTAACGATAATAAATAAAACGACACGTCAGACAAAATTTAATTAATAAAAATTCTGTGGGAGAGAAATATAAAGATATTTTATAATTGTACGTCATGTTTTTAGGCTGATTTTACAGATAATTCGAACATATGTATAATTATAATTTATGATATATAGAAACTAATGACGCGCAATGTAGAAAATTGCATCTATGTTGAATTAATAGCATTAATTAATAATCCGCTTTACATTATAGTTAATCGATACAATTCTACTTCTATATTATATTAAAATGCTCTTTGAATGTTCAATATTTTTACTCAACGTAATGTTTTGCATACATTCAATTGTTTTATGTATTTATATTGTTATACATATAGAAGCTATATATTCGTAATAGTGATGCACACACCTGTCTCCATACGATTCTAGCTGTATTATTATGCAGCCAGATACAAGATAGTTTACATATTTTGTAAGTCCCATAGCATATGCATATATGGACAACTGCCTACGTATCTTGGAATGGCTCCAAACTCTTCGAAAGCTGACTGATACATAAGCAACAAGTCTGTTCGCACGAATGGAAATTTCTTGATGCATCTTTTTGCACATATGAAAAAGAAAAATTGCATAGGAAAATACTCATTTTAAAAAAGAATTATATTTCTCTGTGTTTTTTTTGTTATATTTAAAAAAATTTAATTGATTTTGTGTATGACATATTTTTCGTGTTATATTTTCAAAAATGGATATAAGTACATATATTACATATTTTAAATATGTGCCACATATATTAATAATTTCGAAATTTTAGTGACATGTTCGGTAATATTATTGTAATAGAATTTCATTGATTACGAAAAATGATAGTTTATGCACATTGTACCAATTATACGCATTTATTGAAAAGAGAATAAATTAATTTTATTTGCACAATATTTGAAGTGAATCCGAGCAATAAAATTAATTGATAATTAGTGTAAATTTAAATATTACTTTTTATTTAATACGTAATAACAGAATATATATCAAAATATTATAGCATAACGCGCGTAACGCAAAAGAATTTTATTATACTTTTAGTGATTTTTTTTCATATACTACGCTATTATAAACAAACAGAGCCGAATAATTTATAACAGTAAAAAAATACAACTACATAAGACAAAAATAATGTACAATAGTTAATAAATAAATAAAATGGCTAAATAAATAAATAAAATTAGAAATAAATAAATAAAAACCTAAATAAATAAAATAATTAGAGCCGCCGCAGATATTGATGTATAAGTAATTGTTTATTATTACAATTAGTAATGCATTCAATTCGTGCAAATATTTCAATCTTTGCCACAGTTTGAGTCCATTTTAGTGCGGATACAAATTTCAGGAAGATTTTACGTCAATATTAATATTAATGTCAACCTTCACAATATCCTTTTTTCTCTTATGTTGAAACTCATTATGTGGCTAAACAAATTTTTATAGGAAACTCATAACTATCGGTTGTTATTGTTTTTAACGATAAGTTCTAACCATAGAGTGATAACGGAATAGATTGGCTCAAGAAGAGAATTGGATATAACTTATAGATTGATTTGATTTTTTTTTAATGTGATCATCTCCTAGATATTAATCTCTCGTTTAAATTAGTTTCTCTATCAATGTTATCCCAGTCAAATTCGTCAGAATATACAATGCGAGTTCTGTAATTATAGATGTTTGTGTTGTATTTCTGTTGATGTGGTTTCTATGTTCGATAATTCGGTTTTTTAACAGTTTAGAAATATGTGCCTGACGTAAGATTAATTTAAACAGTTAATTCTATAAAGGAAATTGGATCGTGAAAGTAAAGATATGTAGTATGTCTTTATGTATTTTGAATCTTGAGTTTGATAGTATCTGTAAAAGTCGAAGGTAAATTAGGGATATGTTTTTATGGCTGTTTTGAATTTCTTCACAATGTTCGATAATACGGAATAATAAAAAAGAATTTTGTAGATTCTTCTAGATATATATTCTAGGATATATTAAGCTATTGAAATTTGAATTTCAATCTCTTTTTAATAGTAGAAAAGATTACATTTAAGAAGTAATCATTATCTAACTAAACATTAATAATTAATCAACTCAAAATTCTTTTGATGAAATTCTGAATAGAATATTGTCAGTATTCTATCTATTAAGTTGATATTATGCTTTTTATCATTAATTGGGTGGCAAGCACCAAAATTCAATAATGATCTGAAAATGTTGATTTATGTATAAAAAAGTAAACATTTATCTCTTTTTATAGAAGAGCTAGATCTAAAAAAATTAAGAGTAATTAAATACATTTCTAATTGCAACAATATATGTATACTACTTACACAACAGCGTAATATCTGCATCAGCTCTGTATATATATATATATATATATATATAATTAATAGGCTTTTATTTACGTTAATCATAGTCATATTTCAGAGCCTTTGTGTGTAACAGTGTAATTACCAAAAATGAAATATACGTTCATAAAGTAACATCCATCGTGATATTTTATGAGCACTTTATTGTATTGTGTGAAATCAAGTAAGTGTTGATCTATTCGTTTATATTAACAAAACTCATGTAAATAAATATATAGAGAGTAAATATTTAGTGCAATAAAAATCAATTGCTTCGGTATAATTACAGAGTTTTATATTTAGACTACATTCAGTAACGTTTTTAAGACTGTTAGACTTGTTTCGGTGCAAAGATAAAGTTAACAGGGAACTGAGCATTACTATTACTTCAAGGCAATTCTTATGCAGTAGAAATCTGCAATATTGCAACAAGAAATTCATAAATGTTTACCACGCCCTGAGTCCTGCAGGAGCCGGTTCGCTGATTTCGATGCTCGCGGATCTATGGATCGTAGGTTTTCCTGGAACTCGTCGTGTTCGTGCATCGCACTAATTGCGCTGATGTTAAAAACGTCCCTGCCTATATTTCAAAACATCTTCTCCAAAGAAAATTTTACTGATATGATATAGTATACGTTACTTACAATATATATTTTGAATAAAATTTTCCTCGAAGAGGAACATTTTGAAATAGAGCGCTAGACTGCCGACTTCATCTCCATGTTTGAAGGCAGCCCCATGTTCAAGTTCACGTACTCATATATACGTACGTATATATATAAATCATATGGACGATATCACACGGGCAATATCACAGAGACAGTATCACGGACAATTTACGGACAATATCACATGATACGTTTATGGACAGGACGTATACACGTGCATACGTGAACTAAAACAAGGATAGCTCGGAATCAGGTTTATCTCTGTCTATCGCATGTGATTCAGTAGTCTCTAGAAAGATAAAAATCTGTGGGTATGATTAAACTCAATAATATTTTTGTTAAAAAGATATCACATTATAAAAATAAATGCTTGCTGCTACATCATGTGTCATGTATGGTGTGTGTGTACGCGCGCGCGCGCGCGCGTGTGTATGTACATATAATATAATATATGTATATAGATTACAACTACAGTTAACACTTTCTTGTATTAATATGCAATTCGTTGAGCGTGTCCATCTTTCGTCGCAACAGAATTTCCACGTAGCTGAAAATTTATTTTCCCTGGGGCAAGGAACGATATTGCGCCAACTTGGAGTGGAAACCGTGCAAGAAGTCTTTGAAGTTTAATGCTGGAAACTCGAAAACATAATACGTTACCACAGAAGAAAATTCTACGGTCATTTCTATTCCTGGATCGATTTCTTTCGTGCTATTACAGTTTTCTCACAAATTTTTCAAATTTTATGAAAGAGAGTTGGCGGGTTTCGCGAAATATAAAATCACGCCAATTGCAATAACTGTACGATTTCAAAAGCAACAAGGTATTTATTGTTGGTAACTTACAACGTACATAAAATTGAATTAGGAAATAGTGTAATATGAAATTTTTCTGAATCTTTATTAATTAAAATTATTTAATTATTTAATTTCTGTACTAATCACTATCATCATATAACAGTCAATATCTCGATATTGAAATGACATTGTGAAATTTTTATCATTGATTTTATCATCTATATATTTGCTAGGAAATCGCGCACACAATTATTGAGATATCCTGCATACATAAACTCATGTAGTTTCGCACAGTTTCTCATACGCATATTATATGGTACGGGGAGGGAAGATGAAAACTTGACAGACCCCTAACTAAAATTCACGATAAACGCAGCCGTCGCCGCTGTGTTTTATAACAACATGCGGTCCAACAGGCCAAAGGACGGAATATATTACGAAAGGAACGACGTAGGCGTATAGTTCGTCGCCATCTGTCGACGGATTTGCGGATATGGTCGAATGTATGTGTGCGAAAGTTCTAAACTTTGTCATGTATGTGATATATTAATCTCGATTTTGCATTATTTATTACTTTACTGAATTTGTTAGGTCTGTTTAAGTACACTGAAAAATGTCGCATGCTTAATGCGAAAGTAATTTTTGACTCGTCGGTTAGTGCTTTGGATAAATACACACTTTTTTAATTTTTGAGTTAAATATTCTAATGCATGGAAAAACTTAACAGTTCAATAGTTTCATGATGCAGTTTGTGGAGGTATTACAGTAAAATCGGAACAAATGTTCAAAATTACGAAATTATATTCACGTATATATTCGATATTTCCTATCTGGCTATTCAATGTGAAACAATGACATTACGCTTCATCAATGTATTTCATGCGAAAGCACACTGAAATTAGGAAAATCGCGAAATCGTAAATTCGCTTAATTTAATCTTTATAACTATCCATTCTAGTATGTATATCGTATAGTATAACGTGTGATGATGCACATGAAAACAAAAGAGTAGAAATTTTGTTTTACAAATTTTGAGGCGCAGAATATTAAAAATCGACAATTTAATTCGTTCATACAGCTGCGTACGCGGAAGAAATCTCTTCCATCACTCTATTTCAACAGCCCACCGATATATCTCTACTTCGATTACTTTCATTTTGAATCTGTACAGTCGGTCATGCAACCGTTTTACTATTGAATATTGCACAAAATTTATTGGAAAGAACATTTTCCATACAAAAGTATGTTCTCTACTTTTATAAATTATGAAAGAATTAAAATCGGTACGTATCATTTCAGTAAATCTAATTTTCGATTGTAATATATATACTGAAACATATGTGTTTTACATTAATTACTAGATTCTTACAATCGTGAACAAATAATTTTTATAATGTTAAAATCTTTAAATCATTGAAATTTTATTCTGTCAATTTCTAGTTCTGAAATACCTAAAGAAATAATAGTTTTTAACAATTTGCCGCTCAACGCTACAACAACGATAATAATGAAATTTATCTTTATTTGCCAACACGATATTTACTTTGGAAATTTCTGTGAAATTTTGATGTACAAACTATACACGTACACATACTAAGCCACGCGGAAATATCAGTTATCGATATATTCCCGTCTCGTAACTGAATAAACTGGGAATCGATTTGATTGAGTCATGGTAGCCACTCAGTAAATCCAGGTATGCAGAGAAGACATCGACGGTTGACGGACTGGCCGCTGACGTAGCTCCAACTATCACTCTATAGAATATAGTTAGTTGCACCGGCCGTATCTAATCTACCATTCAGCAATGGCGGTCAATTACTGATTGATATTCTTTCTCTCAAAAGTTCTTGCATATTTTTAAATAACTGAGAATGGATTAAAAAGTTCGTTGTTTCTGACTCAGTGCACTGAGAAAAATATCTGGTTTAAAATGGACGAATCAGACGCTTCTGATTATATCAATTAGAATTTCGTGATCAGTTATCTTAACTAGAATGCTAGTAGATATTTAACCAGAAAATTTTAATTCGTTCACTTTCAATCAAAATTCCAATTAATCCAGACATTTTTCTCAGTGTGCAATAACATAACAAATCACAGAGAAGCTTTGCGAACGTTGCAAATGCAAGAGGTGCAAAGCGAGAGAGGATTGCCTTGGCTGTATTGGACAACAATATTCCAGAGTGTGCAATGGCCTCTATTGGAGGTGAGTGGAAGTAGCATTTCGATCTCTGTAACTTGCATTACTTCCTATCCGGAAACGGATGAACAGGCAGACTACCAGCCAGCATCGTGTTTCCTTTCCGTGAGCGAGAAACTCTGTTCGAAATTGTAATCTTTCCACTCGCGGCGTGGATATTGTAGTCATATCTTCGGAAACTATGAACTTGGGATCGATTTAATTCTCAGATAAGCTATAGTAGGGTCGTTATATTAGCGCGTACTGAGTTTCAAATTAATATGATTCGCTTAACATTTAATATAATAAATAGTATTATGGAGATTGAATTTTATTTAAATTAAGTAAAACTTAATGATAAACTTGTTTTATGATTTGTGTTTATAGAATTTTTGGAAAAAATTAAAATTATTCAAAACCTTTTGACAAAATTATAATCTATGCAACAAATAGAGAAAACAGCTATATTTTCAAGTTATTCTCCTTTTTCTTTATTTGTATAAATCAAAGGAAGTAAACAGTATTTTTGTACAATATAAGTAAGGACACTCCGCGAATAAATGCGTGTTCGCATAAGTATGACTGCGCAGCTTTTGTTTTTGGCTAGATCTAATAAAATGCAAAAAGGCAGGATCATATATATGTACGCACAGGTATACAAGTGTCTAGCCATGCCCTTTTTGTGGCTTCCCATTTCTTCTCACATCTTCTCCTTTCTTCTTGTACCTTCTCTGATACGCATGCAACTTCGGATGGCTAGGCATAGTCGGCATTTATATATCCGTGTGTATATATAACAATTTTACAAGTAGGTATCTCTGGAAAATAGATAGGATACTTTCTTCTGTTCGGCCCTGACATTCAAATAGCGCATAATCACGTAACTTGTACATTGAGATTAAAGGTGCCGACACGAAGTGTCCCTACTAGTTATACTGTGACATTCATATATATTCTTTTATCTTCATCTATTTTATCATTTAAATTTTATTATCTCATCAATTTTATCTTCAAATTTTCACGAACATTTTTACAATATTGAAAAATTTGAAGACTCTGAGAGATCTGAAACCAATTACAATTTTAGATTTAATCTAACAAGAAATTGAAGGTACATAAAATATTTAAATTTCTTGCTTTAAGATGCTAGAATGACGCACGAAAGAGCACCATCGGCATTCGTTATGCAAAGGTACTGGTCGGCGTCGTTGCTGAGATAGACATGGGAGAAGGCAGATTCAGAGAGCACGAAAGGGAGCAAGGAATGCGGTTGGTGGACTGCTTTGGACGCTAATGGCTTTTCCAACGCAAAGCGTCCATAGCCGTACTACGTACAGTCATCGGGAGTAATGTTAGTTATGTCAGCCCGGGACAAGCTGCAGAATTATACCCAGATCTAGAATTCTCCATTTCGTTTTCTCCTTCAGGCCCCAGGACACGTATATATGTGCGCGTGCGCACTCATACACGCATACAATATTTTTCGAAAGCTCAAAGATCGCGATGACTTGTGCAATTAAATTATTATCGATCATATAAGGTTTTACCGTTTATTGTTAAGTAGATTATTGATTTTATTGGCAAAATAAACGTTCATTAAATTATCTGCTTTGTCGAAATTTTATATGTCGAACTATATGACATTGAAAAAGTGGACAACTATACAGTATATCCATGCCTTTCAATTGAATGATCAAATAAATTACGAAACCAAGTCATTGTTCAGCTTGTATACGAGTACATTATACAACAGTGCCATTTAGATATGTTGAATGTTGCCATATTACAATTATCTCTTTAATTAATATAAGCAATTTATATCGGAAAACAATTAAATTATTTGGGACATAGTTATTATCGTCTTTTATAATTAATAGAAACAACAGTGTTCCAGATCATTTTCCAGATAAGGCCTAATATTCTGTTTCATGTACGTGTGTTAAAGGTATTTAAAGAGTCAGAATAAACCCCTCCCATTATAATATTTGTGACTTTTACATAAATACAGTGCGTGTAATGATGACTTACTCATAATGTACGTCACTTTATCTATCTTTTTCGTCCACGATGATGTAACCCGTTGAGACTTTCGTGTTAGTGGAGGATGAAAGCATTCACGATAGACGACCAGACATCATATACAGGGTGAGTCACCTAAAGTCGGCCACCCAAATAACATCCACAATTTTGAAGATAGGAAAAAATGTTTCAGATTAAAGTAGAACGGTTTCAAGGCAGACGTGATTTGGTCATGTTGTCTTTCTTCTAGGTGGAGGCGTCAAAAAGATATAAAGATCATTTTTACTTTTTTAAGAAATTATTTTAAGGAATTTTATAATTTATTTACATAATATGATTCCTGTAATTATTCTGCATACAAAAGTATTAAGGTAATATAAAAGTATAAGAGATATTAAAAAACCAATAGTTTACGAGATATTTTATATTTTATTCTATCAAAAAAATATGTATGCAAAATGGATAATTTTTTAAATAAACAACTATGTGTTTTCTTTCCACTAATTGATTTATCTCTTATTCTGTTTATAAAAGTATTAAGGTATATAAGATTATCAAAAAATTAATAGTTTACGAGTTATTTTATGTCAATATGTGTCACAATAAAGTATAAAATATCTCGTAAACTATGGTTTCTTTGATATCTCTATTCGGATGCCCGGCCTTAGGTGACTCACCCTGTATATGAACGCTAGTAAAAGGAAAGAGAGGAAAAGCAAGAAAACTGAGAAAGAGAAAGAGAGAAGCAAGAGGATGATTCTGACCGTTGGTCCTCGTTCATCGAAATTCCGTTTAATCGCTCCACCAACTGCGCCAGCGCGCTTCTATTCTAAGGATGCTTTTCGATGTCCAAATATCGTAGCCGTCAATATTCCAACAGGAATATCGATCCATCCTCCGCCCGATATTACAGTATCGTTGATTTTTTTATGTTGGATGGCGTTCTGCTTCTTCTTAATGTATTGCATTGATTCGCATTTGAAGAGATCACACACTTATTACATTTAACATTTATTTATTTATTACATGCTGATATTTCATAGTACATACATCCATACTTCACTATTATACTTATATTATTATTCCGTATCTAATAATAGATCTCAATTTAAATAATATTTATTGAAACAGTAACTCGAGCAATAATAATTGTTCAAACACTTTGATAATGCGCGCATTTAATTAATCTACAATATTATCACGAAAAATGAAGATATAATAATAAATTTAAGATCTCATTTCGTCCGTCGCTACTACATTATAACTTTATGGCTTCGCAATTATTCAAGAGAAAATTGAAATACGACTCTTTGTATAGACCAATTTTCTTTTTATCGATCTGGCGCGTAATCTCGTGAAACTCAACACGAAGGAAAAACTTTAACATTTTCATAATATTGACTCGTAAACACAAGAAAGGATAAATCTTTCAGTAAATCCGGCATATCGAAAACTGTATAATCAACCAATATCTCTTTTCGAATTGACTAAGTAAATAGATTTTTTTATTGCAGTTTTATTATGGCTTTCATAAAATATTTATGTTGCTGTTGTGTCGTTTATATTTGCGAAAATTCGCATTATGTTATGTAATAAGATTACGAAATAATTTAACAAAGTTATTGCAAAGCACGAATTTGGTTAAATGAAAATTCGTGAAATTCTCAGAATTATTAGTGAGGAAATTCTCAAGATTAGAGCAGTCTGTATATCCTTATTCAATGGTGAAACTACTCAAAGCAAACTTTGACTGTCTCAGATAGTAAATGACTACGACAGACACTTGATCTTCACTTTCAGAATTGAAATATGCGAAGTAACTTGTTATTAGTTTTGATTTGTTGTAATTGTATTTAAATAATTTGCTTTGATTTATTGTAATCTGAAATTTTCGTGTATCTTTTGATAAAAATTTATTGCGAGAATTTATTTTATGATGATTTTTTAACATAGTTTGATTTATAAGTAAAATAAATTATATTAATTCTACAATGGATGTTTTAAATAAGGAAAAAAAACCGTTTGATATGTTGTAAAGGAATAGAATTGTTAAAATTTAATTTCATAATCGTTGAAACACATTACAGAGACAAATGAAAGGATTTATCTGCTGAGAGCATCATATCGAATCGTGCTTTCCTCACTCGTATATGACATCGCGGTTTGATCACGACGAATATGATTTTAATGTCCCTTTCGACATGAGTCCCTCTCACGATTGCATTTCCAACACGTGATACGCTTCTGGAAAGGGATTAATGGACGAATGAGAAGAGGCAACTATTCGTAGATTTCTTTTTTTTAATTTTTTATTTTAATAACACATAGTGCCATTAAATGTGAGAGATTGTAACGGAAAAAATTATATATGATACGATTCTTTTTAATATTAAAAATAAGCAAAATTTGTCAATAAACAATGTTTCATCTAACATATAAAACGTTTGAACTTGATACAAAATATACTCATAAACATTAGCAAAGCTCAACACTTTTTTGGGATCTGAATAAACGAAGTGTTTTCCGATGGATTTGCGTTTGCTAAAAACGAATCTGGAATTGATTTAATGTATCAGCTTTTCAAAAAAATTGAAATTAAATGTGCCAAAATTAGCGTTTTTCGTCATATTTACTATTTTTTTGCGGCCAAAGTAAATTTTTTTTTCGATTTTATTTATGCTATTTTAAAGTACTATCTTTTACCTATAAAATATATTTATATTTAATAGTAATAATGTAATCATATTATTTACTCAACCTAATGATTTATAATATGCTAATTATGCATACGAAAAAAAATCGTACCGTAATAAAAATATAAATTTATTTTATAGGTAAAAGATAGCACTTTAAAGTGGTGTAAATAAAATAAAAAAAAAATTTAATTTGGCCACAAAAAATGATAAATATGGTCAAAAACGTCAATTTTGTCACTATACAGAATGATTCTGGATAATTGCAACAAACTTAAAAGAGTGCTAGATCTCATTAAATTTTTGTAAAATATTAATAACTTTTGTAAAATAATCTGAATCTGACGATGTTTTCTTAAGAATGTTTTCTAAGTTCCGTCGAATATTAATGATTGCGCATATATTCCTTACCTCTGAAATAAAGTCATGCAATATATGAGCTCGATAAAATGACCGCAGGTAATGTGACTTGCAATATTCCCGGAATTTTCCAGATGGTGCATTAGTCAATTTCGTAATAAAATAAACAAAGTAAAATTAAAAAATATATGACTTTTTAAATTTTAATTTTTATAGATGTGCTAAAGCAGCAATGTGTGAAAAGCACAATATGGCGATAACCCACAAACATCATTTTGACATCTCTGAAGGAAATACCCGCAAAAGCCTAAAAAATTCTTCTAAATATCAAACAGCGTTCTACAAAATTAAAAGCTGATATTTAACACTTTAAAAACATGTATCGCTCGATGGGTTACTTAACAAAACTTTTTCAATTTAACGAGTTCAATTTAACAACTTTTTAAGTTTATCGTAATTATTCGGAATCACTGTATATATTCTTTGTACAATTTAATATGTTTTGGTGTAATAATAATTGTTATATCTTTATATTTCTTTATTGAATTGTTTTATATAATCATATTGATTTATACA
>NW_017304450.1:413812-419440 GCF_001594115.1 Trachymyrmex septentrionalis | reverse complement strand
TTAAAAAACATAAATAAATAAAAAATAATATTATAAACATATTCGCTAACATTTAAAATATCCATGTCTCCAATTATGTAATAAAGATTAGCATGTAATTGGTAAAAAGATAAGATTTCTTTTCTAGGTTAGATATAGTATCCAATACTACTGTATACGTCAACAGAATAATTAAATATATGATAAAAATTTTTGCAAAAAAAGGAGCTATTATCTTGCAATAACCGCTTTTAATCTTTACTTAATAAAGATTAAAAATCAAGGCTGTTATATTTATAGAGACCGTACCATGAAGTATTTCGAAAATAGTTAATATTTTATTTTTTTCTAATTAGTTCTTCAGCGAAAAAAAAAGAAGAGAGAGAGAGAGAGAGAGAGAGATAATAATTCTGAGCTCATATGTTCTCTTTATTTCATAATAACTTTGTTCGACTAACGTAATTTCTAAAATCGATAATTTTACTGGCTATTTGCGGCATGATTCACGTTCAAAATGGTAGTAGTTCTAAAAGCGGTGCCTTGGAAGGACCTGAGATAGAAACGACTGAGCCGTGAACAGGACACGAAACTTCAATATTGACTGAGACAATCCTTCCGTGTTTATCCTCGGCGCCCTTTCCTTTATCGTCAAGGCACGAGTCGCAGATTTCCCTGGTATTATCCTTCTAATCCAAGATTCCTCTTTAATGTATCTTGCTTCATCGTAGATAATTGTTGAGGAGTGATTTCTACCTCATCTTGTTAATCACGAATCGAAATAACTCAAGGAATCAAATAGTTAATGATGAAAAATCATAATATAACGAATTTTACAGCAAAAATCACAATTACATCAATGATAATTAAACAATACAAAGGCTTCAATTTTTTAATATTAAATGTAAAAAAAGATATCTATCTCTTATGTACTTAATAGAAAAATAATTTATATTGAAAATATGTAAAATAATTTTCTATTTTTTAAATCATATAAATTCAGCATTTTGCAGCAGCAAAAATTTAATCCGTTTTTCATTCAAATTTGTGAACTCTAAATTCTCTTTCGTGATTTATTACGGCCGCGATGAAGGGATCAAGTTTTCCAGTCTTTATGATGAAAAATTTTCGGCACTATTTCATTTAGGCATGTCATTGCGCGAACTCACTATTCGTAAGAACGAATTTTTCGTCCTCAAAGAAATTTTTCCTTCGTCTGTTAGTAAGTTTATTGACTCAATATATTCTTTTAATTTATACACATATCATGACGAATAGCCACATGAGATACTCTATAAAAATAATTACAATGCGGAATGAATAAATATTATGAATATGAATTTAATTTGATAGTTTTATTTAGCAATACAAAAGCTGTATAACATGTATCAAAATTGTCGGATATATATATATATATATATATAGCTTGCGTTCGACGAGCGCGTTATCAATGCTATTGTGTCATTCTATTTTTATCGTTTATTAGACATAAAACAAAGATAGAATAATGCAAATAGCGTAGATAGCGCGCTCTTTAAACGCCTTTAAACCATATACATAAAATATAGATATAAATATAGATATATCTATCAATTTTAATATACATTTACAAAGTTTTTGCATTGCTAAGTAAAACTATATTAATATATATATATGTACACACACACACACACACACACACACACACGCGCGCGCGCGCGCGCACACACACACGTATGTATATATATATTTGCTCAAAAGTATCAATGGCATGACAAATATTAGTGATATGACTTTTATTTTAAAAGAAAAATTTCTTTTTTTTTTTAAATAATAGTACTCAGAGTTAAAAACGCAACTTAAAATGCATTTAAAATTCAACTGTCGACTTAAAAATTTGCAATTGCGAATATAATTTAATCATGTTCAATAGTTTGTTAGCAGCATCTATTATTGACATCGGTAGAATGATTGTGGTGTAATAACTGAACACTGAATAGTATTTGCCGAATTCGTGGTAGAACAAGTCAATCAAAAAGTAATTTACTTTGTAATCAGAGCAAGTTTACCGTGTAATAATTTCATAAATGCTCACACTATATGTATATATTTGTGCGCTTGTATGTGTTGTATAGTAATGTCACATTAATTCTTTGTGTCAATTAAATGAAATAAACATAATAGTAAATTAGTTTTGTATTTTTCAAAATAATTTTTTTTGCAGTTCTGGTTTTAATCGTAATTTGTCGGATGGATTTAGGAATATTCAATCAAATTTTTTTAACTTTCATTTCGTATTTATATATATGAACATTTTTAGGTTATACATATAAAAACCAAAAGTCATTTCAAAAGTATTAAAGATATTTTGAATATTTAACAGATTTGTAAAAGGTATTTGAAATATTGTATAGGAGAATTTATATATTTTTATTTTGTTCAAATATTTATGTTATTCGAATTTTCGCATCAATATTTAAAAAAAGAATCTTATATTATAAAAAGAAACTTATATAAAATGACACTTTTAATGCCTGATACTTTTATAACATACAATTCTCTTTTCTGTTTCAATATTTTCAATTTAAACAATATATAATTAATTTGAATAATCATTTGAATCTAGTCTATCAATCGCATATTCTCATAAACACCATAAAAATAGAATTTGATTTGAGTTTTTCTCGTGTGTAAAATTTATACTTGTTAAAGTACAACGGTAGTACAGCGCACATGTTATTATCATGAAGGACTATCAGGAAGTAACGGGAGTGTATTATTCTGTAGTATCATTATAACTCTCGACTCAAGCGTCATTTAGTTGCTTTCCGTATCGAATAACATTTAGTCACAAAATGACAAATAAAAATTTGTCATTGCGAGTGACATCGTGTTAAAATTAATTGTAAGAGCGATCACAAATATTGTACGTGTATAGAACTCAAGATGGCAGCTACACCGCTATTCGCGCTTTCGGCGGATTCGTAGTCGAATTTCTGGACGCCATTCAATCCGCGTGCTTAGGATCTGGTTTTATCTTTCTTGTTCCCCCGCAAATACGAGTAACGAGTAACGAGTAATTCGTTACCGACAGGACGGGATTTCAACATGTTGCGCTAATTAGTAAAATTGAGCGCGCGCACGCATTGACGAGCGTTCGTAAGCCGCGTCGCGATGAGGCGTTCGTAAACAGTCGAAACGCGACTAATAAATGCGAATATGTACCACTACTGAATGGATAATCATTACCGCACGGAGGACCACTTCGATTAATTAATCAACGCTAATTAATCGGCCATGAGACAAGCGGCGACAAAACATTCGCACGCGTATTCGCGCACGGCACGTACTCGCATTCGCATCTATCCTCCTCCGTAAGATTAACATACCATGGTGCGAATGCGAATATCGGAAGTCCTCTGGGATGGTACGTCATTTCAGCTTGTTTTGACATTTATCCGCTTGCATGTCGACATAATTCGTGCACTGGCGCGTTGCGTGAATTTGTAACATAGTTAATGCGGTTATTGTTACTGATATCGATCGCACAATTACTTGATACCGAGGGAGATATATGCGGGGTACAACTATAGGACTGTAATCGCGTCTATATCGCGATAATTTATTTCTTCATATGCCGGTAGTTATAATGTAATTAAGAATCTAGTGCTTTATAGTTAGCAAGGAAAAATAACGTGCGATAATGAGCCTTCGCCGGTGACCTTCTACATGAGTTATTTTTGCGCTTAATTGACCGACTTTAATCGAGATTTAACGTTTTACATGGTTCTTTTCAATTTGCGGCATAGAATTACAGAACTGAGTTGTTCACGTGAGCTATAGGCTCGACGCCCGCAGGCATGCTAATTCAACGCTAATTAATAGTAACCCTCTCGATAACTCGATGAACCCTCGAATCTCCTTTGAGAGGGCTGACTAACCCTCGATTCCTCTCAACTACCACTCTCCTCTCTCTTTGTCCTGAAGTTGCGTTACTAAAGTCTGTGCTGATACGAACATCAATGACATCGTGTAACTAATGAAGATATTGAGCCATTTATGCAGTTTTCTGACATCAAATAATTTACCATGAAATTGCAATCATTTTTTATATTTATATACATATTATTGCATAATATTATTAAAATATTTTTATCTGTATATATATATATATATGCGTGCGTGCGTGCGTGTGTGTGCGCGCGCATATGTGTGCGTATGTGTGCGCGTGCGTGCGCGTGTGTGTGTGCGTGAGTGCGCGCGCGCGCGCGTGTGTGTGTGTAAATTATTTCAAAAAGTCTTTAGCAATAAGTTTTTGAATGAAAATTATGTTTCTCTACCAGAATTTTCCGAGGATAATCTTTCGTTAATGAATCTCTTCTTTTATACTTCTTTTATTTTCTTTTTTCATAGTACCAAACAATGTCCGTGAAGCGCTTGGGCGATTTCAACGCTCATTGTCATGGCGGGTTCTTGCCGTGTAATTTTCAATAACGTTCTAGCAAGCTACAGTTTTTGCCGAGTTTCTGCACACACACATACACACACACACACACACACACACACACACAACATACATGGGTATACACACGAGCCCATGCATGAGAAAGCACGCCAAGCGGACAAGGACGGTTGAATTTCCAGCGACGTTTTAATGCTCGTCGCTTCGTGTGCCTGCAATTCGTTCAACTTTTATAGAAGGAAAGATTTACGAGGATTTTAGCACAGTGAACGAAGCCGCGTTCCTATACATGCGTGAGATCCTCGCACACGTAGCTACACAGGTGACACGTCAAAACATACGCGGTAGATAGGCATCATAAATAATCCTTTTTCTTTTACCCTAATATTGGCCAAAAGTCTTTGCTTTGACACTCTATTTCGTTACTCTCTTATTTTCACTCCGGTAGTTGTTGAACGCGAATTTTCTGAACGAGAAACGAATCCTGGCATCTTTGCACGATCATATCACTGGATGCGAACGAAGGATTTAAATGGAAGCCACTGTCACCAAGTGGGATTTTATCCACGTGGAAAATGAAAAATAGAAAAGAGAAGCATCTTTTCTTGTCTCTAAAATCATGTTGCACGTCCTTAGACTATCGAACTTTTCATATCTTAACTTTCTTACTAAAATTATTTTTCCAAAATTATGTATCATATAAGAAATATTAACGTTCTATTGAGGCTGTGATCAAAATTATAAGTTTTCATAAATTTATAGCTTATATAATTACCGGCATTAATTTTGAATTTATTCAAAATAAACGAAAAAATTATATTAGGTGATTATTGTGTTATATATTTATTAAATTGTATAGTTATTACGTCAAATATATACTTTTCTATTAATCTTAAATAAGATTTGATGACGTTTATATGTATACAATAAAACGATTAGAATGAAGAACTGTTTTAGAGACAAATAGACAATTTGTTTATTAAAAAATTTAAAATACTATAATTTTTAAAGGATAATTAATTTTAAGCAGTTGATAAATTTTAACTTATTTAGTGACATCTTTTATTAAATAGTTGTTCTGTAATTGCGTAGTTAGATATTTTATCAGACAAATTGTACATATATTATGCGTTTATTCTCTTTTGAATGTTTTTATTTTGTGTGTGTGTGTGTGTGTGTGTGTGTGTGTGTGTGTGTGTGTGTGTGTGTGT
>NW_017304450.1:401334-413792 GCF_001594115.1 Trachymyrmex septentrionalis | reverse complement strand
AATATTTTTATAAATTATGCCAATTTTTATCTGGAACACAATCTTTACGATCAATTTGAATTCTGGGGATTATTGAAAATCTCTATCTCCGCATTTTTATTATCAGTGTATGGTTTGTACATATAATTTATATATTAAACTGCATTAAAATATTATTATACTAGTTGTGCCTTTTGAAATCTCAAATGTGACTTAAATATTTAAGTGAAAATTATTGATGAATTTTATATGTACGTGTGTGTTCAGACTACTCTATTACTAAAATACAATAACTATGGAATATATAACTATGGACTATAATTAATGATATAAAATCTTTTTATTAATATTCATCCACAATCGTCAATTTTTAAAAGAAATACATCGCGGACTATTTGAATGAAGTATTAAAATATTAGTAAAGTACCACCAATTGTATCATTAAGAAGATACTTCAAACACACAAGTTTCCAAGCATCTTCACCGTCTACGATTGTCAATACCGTCCACATTTATAATCGTGAATTTCAGTGCGTGAAATTTTAGTGTGAATGAACGATAATTTAACTTCTTAAAGTTTACGTTGGAAGAAATCGTCGGTGCTGCTGCCGGAGAAGCTCCGATGAACTCACTGGTCGACGTAGGTCTTGCATTTTCGTAATTTGCATTCGACGGAGTTCGGATCTTTCGAGCAGCTATCGCGTTAAACGAACCACCGATCGCTAACGTCAGTGATGACAGCAGTGAGGTGGCGATCAGGCCGTGGTGTTAAGCTCTCGCCGGATAAATGTGCGCAATGTACTACTACGCCAGCAAGCTGACTGCGGCGGCTTTAAGCGGCGGTGGCCTTATCGCGGGTGGTGGTGGAGGCGAAAATGGCAGCAATAGTGGAGATGGCAGCGGGGTCTGTCGATGCCACGAGGCCCAAAAAGAACGTTCCTCGCCGAGGAGAACAACGACCCCCCAATCGACTCAGCCGACACGGCATCATCATCCATCGCGCGCCTCGCGTGTCTATACTCCTACCCTCGGTCCCACCACCACCGAACATGTCGTCATTGAGCATCCTCGACCTAATCATTATCATCGACATAGGACCAAGCACAAGGTATGTAAACGAATAATTGCGAATGTTCTTTGTAAGTTTAGCTGTATAATCTAAAAATAGAAAAACATTAATGTGCGTGCACAAAAACGGATTTAATAAGAAAATATAAAAGTTTAAGGATATATCAGCTATACAATCTTAATAAAAAGTGACGCGTATTGAGAACATAACAATTTTTAATACGATAAAGAAAGCCAAGATCGATCAAAGTTGGATGTTTCAAATAATACATTATATATTTTTTTATTAAATCAATTTATTTCAGATATGATTGCGAGCCGATAACTTTCGATTTTAACACAATTATTCTGAAACGTTAATAATCCCCCCCTCCCCTCCCCATAAATTAGATTATAGAAAGAAAGAGAAAAAAATGTATTCACACATACGGTCGTGCTTAAAATTCTTAAATAATAATTTTTATCCTTTTAATACATTTGGATTCCATACAATAATCATTATTGATGTATAAAATTAAATTAAGTTAGGGAATCGTGATATTCAAATTTTTTGTAAACTAATGAAATGTTTTTGCTGATCTTTAATAAAATTTTATATACTCTTCATGTATATTTTTCGTTTCATCATTACAAATATCGGATATGACTATATATCTTCTACTTGAACGTATGCTACTTATTTCCGAAAAGAAAAATATTTGCTATTATACTGATCAATTATAATATATATTAAAAATATAATATATAAAACACTTAAATATGATAAAATATTAGATATAAATAGATTTTATTGAAACAGCAAAGTTATATCGAAGTAATAACAGAGATCAATAAAGATTATGTTACAACTGCTTAGTTTTTTAATATCTTTGTAAGATTCTAGTATATTGAGCAAATTGTTCTGATTAAACCAAAAAAAAAAAGAACCCAACAAGAATGATTTTGTAATGAGGCCGAACGGAATTTCTGATTATTAAATTAGAAATTCAGTTTGTTCTCACCATAGTGCTATAATTCTTAAAATTTTTTGTTAAATATAAGTATATGTTTCCTTTTCTGTCAAATGTTTTTAAACATTAAAAATTTTTTAGTATATTAGTATGATATATATATCGCAGTTTTTTGCTAAATTCTATAAGAAATTATGTGATTTGTTTTTGTAGCTAAATTAATGTATATTTATTGCGTTGGAAATGAAATAAATACACATTTAAAGTTTGATGAACGCGAGAAAGATAAGATATTTAATTAATTTGATTATTATATACATTTATATCGTATTCTTAATGTACATTCTAATTACTTCCTTTCACCTTATGTATTTAAATATATTATTTATGCACTAACAACCACAGCTGTTATAGGCACGTTTCTTGTGTTAAATAAATTTTAATACCAGTCCAGTGTAGCGACAAAGAACAAGCTTTAGTAGCTAATCATTAAAATAACTTTTGAAAGAGCTTATAAATCGTTTTAAAACTACATATGTATAGGTATGTCTAAAAAATTCGAGCTAAAATCTTCTAATGTAAGTAAATCTTTTAATGTTTCGGCGCATATCTGAGATAATTAAATTTAAATTAAGTATATATTGTATATCGTAACATGTAACTTTGATCGATTATTGGCGTTTTCTACCATATTTATGTATATCATTTACACGATCATTTCACATTCACTTATTCTTAAATCTTTTAAATTGATGTCATAAATTTGTCGTCACTTACATCATTTTTACAGCCAATCTTAATGAAATATATAAAATATATATAAACACACATTATGTTGACATTTTTTTTTAGAGAGAGGTATTTTTTGTATCAATGTCTCAATCACACTAACGCTATATCAGCATCTACGAAAATATGTATTGGAAAAGCATTTAATTTATTGTTTCAGAGAAGTTTCAAAAGTTTATAAATAAAGTTTAGGAAGAGTTTGTATATTGGAATTTTAATGCTGCTGAAACTTTTAAATACGAAGTTTAAAACTAATGTATTAAGTACTCGTAGATATTATAAACCATTTATTCAGCAACATTATCTGTAATTAACTCATGTTGTTAACTATTGTCTTTTCAATGAGATACGGATATTTATGTCTGTTCATTCTTTATTTGCAATCAATTCATACAATAATACGTAATTTCTACAAGCTTGTGCGAGAATTGAATGAGAAGCGATCTAATCGCTCTCTATAGTAAAAGTTTCGATCTACGCACACGATTCAAATAACTATCAGTGAGTTTGAATAATTTCGGAAAACGTCAACTGCATTTTGACTCTATAATCATAAAGTGCTGGAATTCTTTGAACATCTCGCATAACTGCAAGAGTATCAAGCTTCAGCTATTTATTATCAACGCTCCATCTCGATATTGCGCTGTCGATTTCCTAACTTCAGAACGCGTTTCTAATCGGCAAACTTTCGCCGCTACGTCGATCAGAGCACTTTGTGAAATTCTAAAGGTTCGATTGTCTGACTTGATCGAATTTGCGTATATGCCCGTCGAAAAGTTTCCTCGTAATTGCGCTTTATACTTGTGTCTTCGAATTCGATTAACGGCGAATGTAGAATGCATGATTTCTTGAGTACTCTGCTTGGTACGAAACGGCGCTCCCGAGTGCTTGAAATAGTCGAAATACACTTATTAAAATGTAGGTAAGAGGAGAGACGCATTGCATTTGGACGCGCTAACGTAGTTAGAGAGACCACTAGATCAAAACTGGAAATTGATCATCACTATCTAGAGTTAATCTACACCGCGTCGCGGACTCTGATAAACTTGGTTTGGAATCCTCGATGGAAATAACACAGATGCTCGATGGAAATTAATCTCTCAGGCGAGGTCAAGCGATCGCAAGCCTGAAAGCCGATAGGATGCCTTGCAAAGCCGAAATATAGGAATTCTATCAAATTTCGAATTTATTCAAATTCACTCATTGAGAAGAGCTAAAGCATTGATATCTCTTGATACGAAATTTGTGCGAAAGTGATAAAATATCACTGAAAAAAAAGATTGGTTGCTGCAACAATTTAGATAGTAAAATATAGCATAGCATGTTTATATGCTGCAGTAATCAGTTTTTGGTTGTAACAATTTTTAATTGCGTTAGCCTATCGAAATTATATACTGACATTGCGGATAGACTAACGCAAAAATTTACTGTTACAACCAAAAATTAGTTACTGCAGCCATATAAAAATGCTATGCCATATTTTACTATCTAAATTGTTGCAGCAACCAATCTTTTCTTTCAATGTAATATTGTCTCTTTGTAGTAAATATCTTTTTATAAATAATAAGAATCTTATTTTTCTTATAATTATTATTTTAAAATTACGGCACATGATACTTTCCATGTATTCTGTTAACAAAAATATTATATTTTATATCTTTTATAATTATGATCTCAGATTTTATAATTTTTAATAAGGAATATATACCATATGTTGAAGCGTCAAATAAATAATATAAGTTTACATATAAAATAGAAGAATAAATTTTTCATTCATTAACTGCTATAAATGAGAATATGAAAAAAACTTTTTTTTTTTTACTTAGATGTGAAACTTAAATCATTAGAAACTGTTTGTAGGATTCTCTAAAAATAAAGAATAACATTTATTTGTCCATCAGGTCCGGGGGGAATGTCATGAAAATCGAGTTTATTATTGATTACTGAAATAATCATGTGAGTGTCTTTTAAATTTTGGGCCTTTTGAAATAAAATCAATTGCATATTTATGTGTTAAAAGATGAATAGTGAATAATGTATAGAATGTAATTGTTTGATTCATATTATAATGTACGGATTATTCCATTTTAAGTATCCCATTTTAAGTGTTCCAAGCAAATATTTCGAAAAATATGCTAGAATACGGTATAAAATATCTTGTAATTGATCAATTTATTTTAATACTTTTACATGCAGAATAATTAGAGGAATCATATTATGTTAAAAAATAATATAATTCTATTTTAAAAAATAGCGATAACCTTAATATGACTTTAAAAAAATGCATTACTTTCTCTGGATCTAGTGGACAAATAATTGTCATTTTAAAAGATCTTTCAGTTTCAACGATTAATTTAATATGTATATTTCACATTTTCTGTTGTACCTTGCCAGTAATAAATATTAAATAGATATACAATACATACATATATACTACATTAATTAATCATACTATATTTATCAATAGATCTATACAAATATTTCATTAAAAAATAGATATTGTTTAAGAACAGATATTGTTTGACGTTAGGAAACATTTGATTAAGCATCTAATCGAGAGACAAGTTTATGTCGCACAAAAAATAAATTATGTCTCGTGGAACAATACAGATGTTAAACATTGAATGACGGCGTCAAACATTTGTAATTAGCGGAAAAACAATATCGATCCTTTGATCTGACGTGCGTAATAACATCCGCCAGGCATATCATTCCACATTTTCCTACATTGTTACACATCAAAGTAAACCGAATCTATGTCCACGCGATGTTCAGAATACTATCCGCTTGATGTCGCGGTGAAATTTTTAATTAAACGCCATTTGACACATTGCATGTCATTACGTTTGCTGTTATTGTCGCTACACACATGTTGTTACCTTCACTTATATCATAATATAATCATTGTAACGCAAAATTACATGAATGTATTGTACATTTTCTCATGTCACTTTCCTTTATTATTTTCATTATTTTATCGCAAGTTTTTAATGAAGTACTGGCAAGACATTTTTCTGCGACGGTCGTAAGATCAACGGAAAAGTTTTATGCCTTTCGTGGTCGGAAGATGCTTTTTTTGAAAGAATGCGATTAGCGCGGCTTCAAGGCAATTAATTTGAATCGCACCTTCCACGACAGCCTCCGTTAATTTAATTTTAATTTTCACAGCCCTTGGTGCTCCTTCTTTCGTCCTGGGGTTGGATTATGTGCAAACGACTGGAAAGATAATAAAAAATTATTGAGCTGAAAATAAAGCAGCAAAATGAATTTTATACGTTACAATGATTTTTTGTTTTCATTATTATTGTTATTTTATTATAAATCCAATTTCTTTAACATTTATTTATCTAAATCATTGTCGCAAGTTATGAATGTCGGAAAACAATCCATTTGAGCAACCAAAATTTATAGACGGTCTGAAGCTAAAGAAGAAATTTCTGCAGATGCAGGATTGTGTAAAATTAGAGTTTTGTGAGAGAGATAGATTTTATTTGTGCTTCAAATGTAGATCAAAAATCGTAATCTTTATCTCATGAACAAATTTCACGATACTGGGGATCTTACTTTTTTCTTTATTTTTTTTTTTATTTAACCCTTCTTCCTAAACAGCTTCTACTTTGTGCGATTCGAGAACGCAATTCGGTCAAAATTCTAATATAGTATGTATTTCAGATTTGTGATACGATCAACAGTTTTTCTTATGTATCTTCCACGAAAATATATATGTGGAGCTGTTCTACTTGCAGTAAAAAGTGTACTTTTCATATGTAAATATACAGTTAAATGTATGGATCAGTTTTAAGTAAAAACAAAATAAATTAGATTAAAGCATCTGTTTTTAATTATTTTGCTAATATAAAGATATAATAATAAAAAAAAAATCAATATGTCTTGGAGATACTTACAATAGGGATAAATAAATTGCTGTATGTAGTTTTTATGACGAAAACTATGAAGTTAATTTTTCACAATTTGCAATACCTACCGAGATTGATGTATTATAGATGTTCAGGGTACGCAGTGACAAATTAAAAACGCTTTACAAAAATATTTTGAATAGGTTCGAAACGATGTTACATCGCAATATGATTAATTTGTAGATTACTATCATGCGCTGGCAAATCTTTTGTGTCCCTAAACTTTGCGTACGAGCTTCACTATTGATTCACAGAAGCGCAAACTGAAAACGTGAAGCGTAGAATAAAATTCAATGCAACCACGTTTTCCACGGCTCGTCATATTGAAAAGTCATACTCGTGGTACGTGGAATGCGTAGCTGCGACGTTGAAAATACGTCGTTAAAACAACACGTCTAATGAATATCGACTCAGTCAAATAAAAATACGTCATATTCAGATACAATAGTAAAAATATAAACCCATGACAATATGATATGCATATAAATACGTATATATGTGCGCATGAAGTAAATGAAAAACTTTTTCTCGTTCAGACAGTTTTAATGTACTATGCTATTATTAACGTTCTTTATATTAAGAAATCACGCATAAAATTAATAAAAATTTCTCAATTATTTAATTAAATATGGGACAGTGATTATGTAATAAAGAACTTTTTGACAATGTATGAATTATTTTGTTAGTTTTCGTATGTTATTTTATCGAATATAATAAATTGAAGTTACACAAATATTAATATACATATATATATTATTATTGTTAATTTTACATTAATTCGGATATCACATTTGAGAATTATTATTTTTTATATATAATAGCTCGCGACATTTTAAATATGAAATATATTCTGTTGGCACTATGTGAAATATCAATGTCATGGATCGTTTCGTTACTGAAACTTTACGCTCACGCCAAGTACTCGCCGAAGCTGCTCAAGTACGTCAGAAACTACACAAGTGTGCACACTGAGTGTATAAAAGTTTTAAGCCGAGACAGACAGGTCGGTCGACGGAATATCCGGTCTCTAGCGGCTGCTGCTGTATCCTTGTTTCCGTTTCTTTCACTCTTTTATCTCTTTCCCTTTTCTCCCAAAAGAACAAAATTTTTTTTCTATACATATATATGTATCTTTCTACATATGTGTTCCGTATATACGTACGACTGCGTCGCTGTATATACAATTATCTACAGAGTGTCACGGAATTTAATATGATAAGAGTGAACAAAAATACCCTAATTAATATATGATGTGTTTGAAGTGTTTATATCGTTGAATAATTTTCTTATTTTATCTCCTGCGGATTTATCATCACGCAAAATTAATTTTGAAAATGGTTGGCAATACACGAAGTGATTGTAGACTTAATTTACAATTTCAGAATTATTTATATATATAAAAGTAGAAATTCGCGAACCACGCGGTGAAATACTATGCTACATTTTTGTCGTATTTTCTTCGGAAACAGTTTCCTCGCCGGGTAGCGTCGAATCAAAAACATCCCGCATGTGACGCGCGTACCGGCGCGTGTACTATGCGGAAAAAGCACTGGGAAGATAGACTCATACGAGCTGGAAGCTCTCACAATGGCATTCCGGACACAATGGACACAGATCGCGAGAAATCATGTTTCTCGTTTCCGCGCCGCGCCGGTTCCTTCGGCGAGTTCAGCGGATATGTACGAAGTATCTACCACGCAACTTCACACTATACTGTAACTTTTCTTCAGAAAAGCTTTGTTGAAAGATGTTTATTCATATTCATTTTTCTCTAATTTTACAACTAAATATACTTAACGATTAAACTTGACTTCAAAATTTTGTTGTAATATTTAATTGAAACTGTTTGAAGTAATCTATCTCTCGAAATTTAAACATACTTAAAAAAATATATTTTTAATATTCAAAATAATTTTAATATTCAAATTGATTTAATATCAAATTTCAAATAAGATAGATCTCATAGTAACAGTAATCTCTTAATAATTTCTAAGAGAGAAAGTTTCATAATAGATATAGAAAAAACTTGCTTAAATGTGAACGTTACTCTAGTTGTTCATATAAAGTGCAAAGTTAATTCAAAGAAATATATCTTATGTTACTCTTGCACTTTATTACAGTCTGCGTTCATAGGCGCGTATATGCTTCCGTAAGCGAGCACATATGTGTATGAACGGTATGTATCAGCGGTACCAGGTCGATCGAAACATCGACTGAATTAATTGCTGGCTCGTTAATTACTCGTCTGGATTTAGCCAGGAAGTATGACGGTGGATATAGCGGGGTGCATCAATTCTGCGTCGGAAGATCTAAATTCATTAAACTCGATTAAAAACGGCGAGAATAAATGGTTATTCCGGTCAAATTACGTAAGAGGTAATTAACGCATCATGGTCGACGTAGCACATTTAGGCACTAATCACCGATTCTATTGTTTATACGGATATTAAGGTCTTTATGTACAGGCAGGAGCATTTAAAACAGGTCACCTGAATAAGCTCGCTTGTTTTTAACAATAGAAGAAAAAGTGTTAAACAAAAATTGCTTGGTTTCGAAGGGCACATAATTTGATGTCAATAATTGTTTTGTAGGTGGAGGCGTAAAGGATAGGCAAAGGTCAAATCTGTTTTTTTTTTTAATGGAATGATATGTTTTTTTGTTTACATTCTGATAGAGCATTTTGAGACGAATACAGTGACCTATAATTGAAGATCATTCAAGGTTACGTAAGGTCAATAATGGAAAATAATTGAATATAATGGAAAATAAATTGTTTCAAAGCGCTCTTATAAAAATAATTTTGTGTCTTTTCTTTTTGTTGGTATACCGCTAATTGTTCAAGTGTATCACGGTATGTAAATAAATTGAAGGTTTATTTAAACATAACAAGGTTAGCTGTAATTGAAAATAAAATGTTTGAAGGCATTTTTCGAATATTCACTAATTTATTATACTTATTTGCGTACTTACCGTTACAACAAGTGTTCAAAATGATGATCCTGAACATTGACGCATTTTCTGAAACGTGTTGATAGAGATACTCGTAACACTGCACGACGAATTTCATTCAAGCAACGCTCTTCTCATACGCTCCTTCATGTCTTCTTTTGTTATCGGCATTTCGCTGTACACTTGTTGTTTTAACTTTTCCCATAAATAAAAATCCATAGATATTAAATCTGGGGAACGTGCAGCTCATCTGTTATTTTCTGATCGACCAATTCAACGATCTCCAAACTTTCTGTTTAGCAATTCAGTAATAATCCGTGCAGAATGAGCAGGACATTCATCTTGCTGGTGTCACATTGATTGTCGTACGTTCAGTGGAAGATCTTCCAATAATAGTGGCAATATTTCTGTTAAAATCTGAGCATACTTACGACTATTTAATGGTCCATCCATAAAATAAGGACCAATTATTTTATCATTAAGAATTCCGGCGCAGACGTTTATAGACTAAGGTCTCTGCCTGTTTATTTCTCTCATTCAATGTAGGCATTCTACTGACACAATGCATGTTGCGAAGATTTATCATGTCCATTGTTTGTAAATGTAGCTTCGTCGGTAAATAAGATTTTAGTGACAAACATATTATCTTCTTGTAATCTTTGTAGTGCCCATTTACAGAATTGTACACGATTTTGAAAATTATTGCCATGTAACTCTTGATGAAGTGAGATATGGAAGGGATGAAATGAAGTATTCGCAGAACGTTTCGTCGAATACCACTTTCACGTTCAAGCTGTCTTGTACTGATATGTGGATTTAATGCTACAGCGGCTAAAATATTCATTGAATTTCCGTCGTCAGTTGCTTTCTTGATTTGTTTTCGTTTATCCGCACTTCGTGTTTCTTGAAAAGTTTGTACTATATTTGAAAAAACAGAGAATGAGGGATAGACACGATCGGGAAATCTTTCAGCATACAAACGTACTGCTTCTCTCATAATTTGGCGACATTCACCATAGACGAAAATCATATTTTGGCCTTTTTCCGCTTTTGTATAACGCATTTCGCAAGACACTCACTTTGATCGATAGGTGAATTCAAACTGATCAGTAAATTTCAATAAATATTAATAATGTTATGTGCGATTTAATTTAAACGGTATGTAAATATTTATATACACTTGAACGATTAGCGGTATACCAACAAGAAGACACGAAATTATTTGAAAAGTGTCTTGAAACAATTTATATTTTCTATTACATTCAATTATTTTCCATTATTAACCTTGCGTAACCTTGAATGATCTTCAATTATAGGTCATCGTATTTGTCTTAAAATGCTCTATCAGAATGTAAGTAAAAAAACATATCATTCTACTTAAAAAACAGATTTGACTTTTGCCTATCCTTTACTCCTCTACCTACAAAATAATTATTGGCTTCACATCATGTGCCCCTCGAAACCAAACAACTTTTGTTTGACACTTTTTCTTCCATTATTAAAAACAAGCTTTTAGTTATTCAGGTGAATTCTGTTTTAAATGCCCCACCCTGTATATGCAAGCCAAAAGCGTAGAATGTAACGTAAATGTTTAATTAATGGCACTTAAATAGGATTTGTACATATTGCGTTATATCAACAAACAAAACATTTATTATTATTGTTCTTGTTACGTTTATATTAATTTTTAATAGGATTGGTTATATAAATGTTCAATCAAAATTATATGGTGTTATTGTGGACTAGATAAGTATTACATATAAATTATAATAATATCAAAATCCAATTGTGACCTAAGGATAAAAATGCTTTATTTGTTACAATATTTTATCATTTTGATTAGGCATATTCAAATAATTTAGTACTCTTATTACACAAAATAGAGATTTATATGTAGCTTAATGTTAAGTTTATATAACATAACGTTACATTATGTTGAAAAAAAAAAAACAATTTTATTAATAGGCTGATGAATTGACGTAATGATGAATGAAAATGTTTTCGGAATTACGATGACTACTGTATTGCATTGATTAACAGCAACTTAACGATTCATCATTCGATGACTGTTCACGAAAAATAAGTCGAGTAATTGTTAAGAAGAAGAGGAAAAACGGCGACTAATAAGGTATCAGAAACGGTACGCGTTCTTCTTCCTCGTTATCGTTACTACGCCGATAGCAGAGTGGAATCGAAGTAGTAAGAGGATAATAACGAGTTCTAAAGCCCACCGATAAATCGTTCCGACGTTTCTTACCGTCGTCGGCCGCTGGAAAAAGTTTCAGGTCGACGACGATATCGTTGGCGAAATTTTCCTTCAACGTGGTACTGGAAGTTACATGTCGATCCAATTCATGAACCAAAAAGTATTGGCAATTCCTCCTGGTACCTGTACAAACGACTCATGTCCGACAAAAGTTTGTTGAATATATAATCATGCGAAAGTTTATTGAATAATGTTTGGGCAACACAAAACGATATGCTTGAAAACTTTAAATGAGAAAAAGCGTTGACGAATCATAATTGGTTCGTGTTTCTAAGAAGTTTTGTTGCTCGAAACAAAGTAAAAACAAATGTAAAGCGGATACTAGACAATTTCGCTTATAATGCAAAAAGTAATGTAATAATTACGGTCTGTCTGTTAGACAGATATGTATTTTAATTGTAAGTATGCTTATATAAAAACGGTTTTTTGGCCTCGAAATTAAAGCAACTTAATAATAGCTTTTGTAGAAATTTTAACATTGATTTTTTTCTTAATGAAAATTTATTATTTTGTATTATATTCAATTATGTATATGTATAT
>NW_017304450.1:369113-401234 GCF_001594115.1 Trachymyrmex septentrionalis | reverse complement strand
ATATATATATATATATGTTTGATATGTGTAAAATATTACATCATTTTATATATTGGAATTATAGATTTTTCATATTAAGAAAAAATCTATTCCAAATTAATAAAAGAAGGAAATTTTTATATCTGCTTATATTTAAAGCTAAACTTTTGTCAAAATAAAATAAAATGTTTGTTTATTAAACTACCTATCCATTAAATTACCTCTCAAAAAGTTATCATTTTTATTTATGTACATTAACATGTTTATTATTGTTTTTGATAATACGTATTACATATGTTTGATAGAGCTGCAATTGTATAACTTTCTTACAGATCTCTTTGATGAGTTTACTTTATTATCTATTTTTATATTTTATGTTAAAATTATTTTTTATCTCTCGTTGATTGTTGGATATATAAACGCAGCTCTTATGGCTTTGCACTTTTCCACTTCAGTGGAAAATACATTATTCTTCAAGCTCCAAGTCAAAATGGAAATTTCTATTCCTGCCGCGAATAAATAAAAAAAAAAAAATGTTAGAAGCGGCTGACGCGCACACTTTCGTTCGTTATGTATTTTTACATCAGAATGTATGACTAAATTAAAAAACGTGGTTTCTAGATGGGAATGTACATATTCCATTTTCAGGACATGTCATGAAAAGCTTTTATAAAATAAAAGAATTACAGAGTAAAAGAACGACAAATATAAAGATATTTATTTTTGAGTAAGATGTCATCTGTAGTAATGTGCAATACAAAAGATACAGGCTGGGTGTCCAAAGCATAAAGAATGAAAAAAATACAATTATAATTCATAAAAGCACAAAAAATGATTATGATATTATATTAATTAGAGCTATGAAAGTGAGAAGAGATTAGCATGATCTGTGTAATTTTTTTTTTTTTTTAACAAATTGTAAACTTAGATGTAATTGTATATTATTGTGATAAAATAAAATAATATTTCTCTTCTTGATACAATTTTTTTACACTGTTGTAAAAGAACAGAAGTTACCTTGATGCACGGATAGGACCGCATATGTGCAACTTGCAAGTGATCGCGATAATTGCGTAGGGATATGAACGAGGTTGATGGCGACTGTGGTATAAGTGAGAGAATTCCTTTGAGAGCTTGTTCGTAGATACGACGGCCCTCGGGTAGTCCGCTTTGAAGACAAGTCATTATAATCAAGTCGAGTGCAACTTAGTTAACGGTATCAAACCCTAGTCTCGATGGCGCCTCATATATTGGCGCGAGAATGCTATGAACGAGACAACCGACGACATGACGTACGTTACGATGGGCGATGCAACGAGCAGCTTCGCCTTACGGCAACGAGGCATCGGTCGCGTGCAAAGTTTCGCCATTATCCTGAAGCATCCTACTGGCAAAGTGTCTGCACAAAGCTCGATCCCGTTATATGTCAATTTTGACATATAATTTTACGTCGGTAACATCAGATCGCCTTGTCAACGAATATATGACAACGGATTTTATTCGGACGAATTCTAAGTGATCATTACAATTCCTCTTTGCAATACGCAACCATACATGAAAACGTTTCGAAATTTAAAGTCTAAATAGTAAAAATAAATGCCTTTGTAAATTCTTTTATTCATACAAGTTTTATTTAACTTCCTATTATATTACTCATTACAATAAAATGGTGGAAATGTATGAGTTTAAAATATATCTCTATCAAAAGTATATCTCTGTCAGTGAGAAAAATTTAATAGAAAAATAAGATATTCTTGTTTTATTAGCCACAATTTCCACTAATATTAGATACTTGATAATTTAACAACAGAAATTGACAGGACAATTTATGGTACGCATTGTAATGTACTCTGGAAAAAGAATTTATTTTTTGTTGATTAATATCTATTGATTATAGTTGGTACAGAAGATAGACATTTTAATTCAAATAAATTATGGGGATGACAGATACAGATCTTCCCTTCAATTGCCACTTTTCCATCTTTTACTTCTTTTGATTAAATAGTAAGTACCAATTAAAAAGATTAATGTTAAAGATTTAACATTATCTCGACAATATCATATCACATCATGAATTGTTTTGAAAATTATGAAACTTGGAATAATTTTCAATAATAAATAATGACGCAAAATTTATTAACTATCTCAACGAGGTATTAAAATATTACGAAATATAATCAATATTGAATCATTTTTACCCGCATCTACAAAATGTGCTTAAATGTTTAATACTTTTAAATTAATTTTGCATGAAAAAAAAAATTAAAATAATTCAAAAATTATTTTTGTCATAAATACATGAAAAAATAAAAAAGCGAATAAAAAGTATTTCATACTCATTTAATAGTTTTTTTGATTTCTATTTCTTACAAAAAATTGATATCTTCATATATCGAGCGAATCTCCAATATTTTATATATATATTAATCTTAATGACAATTTTCTCTCTTATGATGCCAAAATAAATATTGATCCATTTGTGCTCCAATTCTTTTATAATCATTGTTTCATCTTGTCTCCTTCGTTGAGAAGAAAAATCTGTTTCATCCTGCTCAAAGACCAGCTTCTTCTCCACTATCTTTTATCGACGATACCACTGTGAAAAACGACGCTGTGATGTCAACAAGATTTTTAATCTACCGCCAGCGTTCAATTTCAAACATTGATGTCGTAGGTACAAATAAAAAAAGAACGCTATTAGTGATATTATTGGTTTTGCTATTAAGTATGTTACTATTTTACTATTAAGTATGTTGCTATTAAGTGATGCATTTGGATTTTACAAGATTATTTTGTAATTCGATCTGCGAATTTTAATCATATTAAGTAAAAATAAAGATGAAATAATTGGTACTTTACTATTGATACCTTTTTAAATTACAATATTCACTGAATACTGCTTTTTTAATCAAAATAACTGTTCTTAATTCTGTTTTTCAATTAATATAACGATCTATTTGAAATTGAAGCATTTTATATCTTACTAATCTGTAAAATTATAGCTTAGAAACTATTCAGTTCGACAGGATATGTTTCTATCATTGTCTTATTTTTTATAAAAAGCTACATATATAAAAGATAAAAGAATGTGTTAACATGATATGACATCCTATTGGTCCGTACGACTGGTCGTATGCACAATTTTCTCTACGTAAAATCAAGACCACGCTGTTCATGTTTCATTAATTTATATTGTTCTGAACTGTCGGCGATATTTCGACATATAAATTATTGGATTTACCTCGTTTTGTGGAAATACGAACCGGTGAACATTGTAAATCAATGTGCATGATCGATTGTGCGATCTTTCATCGCATAGTGCCGAATTCATATTTTAACCACCTGTATTTTTGTTACGATAGTGGGAGAGGAAGAAACACAGAGAGAGAGAGAGAGAGAGAGAGAGAGAGGGGGGGGAGGGGGAACGAGGTAAAAGTTGGTTTATTATTGGGTACAAACACAAATATCATAGTAAAAAAATCTGTTACGAGCAACCGCGCGGCAGTTAAAATCGAAGGCTATCGATCTTGTCACTGACTACCGGTCGATTTTATGAATCGGATCGTAAATATTTGTTGTTACTCGAAAACATTGTTGCACGATAAAAATATAGGTGTACGATTGTTTAGGACAAAAACCCTGACGTTGTGCGGAATTGCATATACTATATAGCTTCCAAAATCTGATGAATATTATTTCATTCGTGACGGGAACGGCGCCCATTGAAAGACCGAGCGGAATAATGAAATGCGAATCATAAATGAAAACTGTCCCGTGCATCCTGAAGTTTATACTCAATCCCATTAATTTGCCGCAATTACTTGCCGAGCTTTTGTTTCGTAGTACAAGAACAACCTGCCGTTCAAACAATAACGATGCTTATTGTTATTATTATTCCCAACGCGTCGAGAAATATACAATGCATGTCTATCTATATTAATTAAATATTACAAGTCATTTATATTTATTATATTAATCGATATAGTTAACATCACAATGTCACAATTATTTATATGAAATCATGTCGTCCCATGGGATATGTAAATTGTCAATCGTATTTTTATATGAATTTTTCTTATAATAAATATTGACATTATACCCTTGTCAAAATAAATCGATATAAAGCTTTTTCAGATTAGCGTGAGTTTAATGTCACGATCAATCAATCTTCTGACTAGACATGACGACAAATAAATGTCTTTTCAATAAGATAAGAGGAAAAATGATATTTTTAAATCTTTGACATTCTATATTTTGGAAAACAACTTTCTCTTAGACAGGATATTATTTAAAAGACTCAAAAGAAAGAGATAATTTTTTAACAGTGTATAATAGGCGGTTTCGAATTTCCGTTAAGTCGAATTTATTTAATTTTTTTCACAAATCAGAGAAAATATCAAGCTTCTTGAATGTTAATTCTTGACTTGACGATCAGGTATGATGACTTAATTAAACGTTTTTTTTTTTATAATAAAAAGCGTATTTTTTACAATTTATTATAATTCTATAAATTATTTTTCACAAATAATTACAATAATATAATATATTATGAGAGATAGAAATATTTTACGTTGTGATTTGTATGCAGAAAGAGAAGTGCATGATAATTTAATTTATTCAATAATATGCAAGTTGCGAATAGATGCCAAGTAACGCCAAGTTAACAAAAATTTTTTCTTATTATTCGAATTGGTACAACATAAGAGTTAATGCGGATAAAACACCAATTTTTATCAACATCCGTCCGTAACTACGAGTTTATTTTAACTGCGAACGTATAGCAATGGATTCTTAAGGGGAGAGAAGGTCGATCGATAAACGCGCCAGATGAATGCTTTCTACGCATAGGGCGGCGCCGACTCGTGAATCTCCATTCAATGTAGTATTCCGGCCGCGAATAAGAAACGGATGACGTGAGCAGGTGATCTATAATGTTATTTCGAGATTGGAAATGCGACATGAAAAAGAAGGAAGTGGCAAATGGTTTGAATACGTTTGCGCTTCAAACGTATTCAAACACGCTGTTGCATTCATAAAATTTACCATAAAGTTCTTTAGTAGTTTTTAAGCTTTACGCTTCTGTTGAAAATTTATAATGAAGAAGACATCCTGCCAAATGAAATGACGATAATATTCACAAGAATATTGGTAATCAATATAATGTGGACAAAATAATGTTAACTTATATAATAATAATGCACATTTAAAACCTAATCTTTTAAAAACAAGAATTTTTAGTAAATTAATGCAACTATTACTGTAAATATTTCATAGTACGACAAAACATGTTACTAATTATATGTATACCAATTCATGATCTCAAAAAAATAATTGCATGTTAATTATTATATTTACACAAACTTAATACTTTTAATTTTTACTCGTTATTTGTAATTAAATAATATTATGCAAAATAGCACCTTTATGTCTGATCAGCTCTTTTATTATTATGTAACTGTATTTTTATTTAGTATATAATACTGGAATTTATATAATCTATATATCAGTTTCTATATGGCTGAAAATAAAGTTTGTACCATATTAATTAAGTAAGAAAGCTGCAAAGTTGATAAGTGGAAAGAGGCAATTTTCTATGATCGTCGATGTGACGTTTGTTTGTGCAACAGAATGATAAAAAAAGTAGCTATTAAGAAGGCCGGAGGACTTTTTTCTCGTAGCAACGGAAGAGCTGCCGACATTACTTAGCTATCAAGGTTTGAAAAAGCGAAAAGAGGCTATCAGAATTGGGTAGATGTCAGAGAAAGGCTGTGCTTCTATCGGAAATTAGGGTCTGCTAGGGAGGAGAGAGGTTAATAGACACGTCAAACTGCCTGATAAATTGCAGCAGCAAGTGACTTTATGGTATTCGTACATTCGATCTTGTAGCGCCACACAGACATTATTGCTTTACATATATTTGCATAGATAATAAGTGTTCATTATTTTCAAATGTATTTTTTTATTCGATGCTTTCCTATATAATATAATAATAGTTATAAGTTATAATTTATAATAATTATTATTATATTATAATATTTATAACTTATACTTAATAATCAGATTTATTTCTCGATTCCTTCGTATTTTTGTTTGTATCAGTTTTATATTTTTGTTTGAAAACTATTTGTCAATAAATATCATAATTACCTATAGTTATATTACAATTGATAAATGTAACATTTATTATAATTTTATTTTAATTTTTGTTTTTACAAAATAATGCCAATGTGAATTACTTAATTATAAATTCTATGATGAAAAATTAGATTAAAATAACAATTATTAATTGTTAGATTATCTAGCTTCCACTTAAATTTGTTTTTACATTATAATATCATTCATCGATTTTGAAATTATTTTGTGATCGAGATTGAAAGACAGACGACGGACTAGTCACTGCATGATAAATTACACTTCCCTAATCCGAACTGCGAATGACTATTTCGCGTAAAATCGAGCACTTCCGAGATTCAACCTCGCTCGTGAAAGCTCTCGTGTTTGGGTGGTTCTGTGCGAAGTGGTTGGTCGTGTCACCGTGTTAACGATTAATAAGACGTTTCGTGAAGCTCAACTCTCAAATGTTACATTGAAAGCCACATTCTATTTGTAACATGTTCTACTAGGTCATTCAAGTACTTTCATACATTCTATAGTTTTACAAATTTTACAAATTGCGAGCCATTTATAATTTTTCAGATATGAGATTGTCTACGAGTTTATAAAAATATCTTCAATATAAAATGTTTGAGTATTGCACTCATCGGGTGGCATCTCTTGGTATTTTGTGTTAATTATTAACCGTAAAATGAAATTGTGTCAAAATTAATTTTAATTGTTATGTATTAATTGTGAATTAAAACTCGAACGTTATTTGGTTAATTTTTAAATAATGATATTAATAATGATATTGTAAATATATGAAAAATATTATAGATATCTACATATATATTATATATTTATTAAATGTAACATTGAAATATTAAATAACCTCCATATTTCAATAAAGAAAATATATAAAATTTTCATTATTTAAAAAATAAGGCTGAATAATATTATTATAAAACAACAAGTGTTTATAAATTTTTTTTTTAAAGAAATAAAAGAAAGTTGTACAATATAAAAGGAAAATAACTTTCCTGGTTCTTCGCTTGTATCTTTTATATTATTTGTACGATTATGAATGGCTAACGAGTACTATTCAATCCGATGCTTACAATTTGTTATATAAACAGTTTATTATACAAACGTATTTATATACTGCTACATAATAGAATAAAGCTCTTTGCCAGATAATTGCAAATCTTGTTGTAAATATGTATCTTCTACAAATGTCTTGTTTAACCATAAAAATTGTTTAATTAATGTCTTCTTGAATTATAATATTCAAAGATTATAAATGTTACAGTGTATGATAAAAGAACGCTCTAATACGTAATATTAATATACATATATGTATCGATATGTGAGATAATCTATCACATGTTCTTGCGAGCGTTCTTTACAAACTTCACGATAGCAAATAATTTTGATTCGCAGCGTCCTTATCGCATACCTTAGGCCATTCCTAAGGGATTAATTCATCGAGTCTCTCAAGAGTGCGCCTGGCATGTAGCAGGCGGCAGGCGCAATACCTATACCATTATAGAAAAATATGCGAGTGAATTTACATAGCGAATCTTTATTGCTCGAGGAACGCCAGGCTTTATTATCGCTATAGGAGCTTGAGGTGCCGTAGCCGCGTCGTACTCTTCTGCCTATTACTCAGACTGTCATAACACAGCCAGGGAACAAGTTGAAATATGCGGACGGTCGCGCCTCGTCCACGTTTCTACGAGATACACCCGACGCCGCAAACGAGGAAATTACCTTTAACAGACCAATTTATTACCTATATATATTTCCAGGGATCTTCCCGAATCATCTTTTTCTACACTCAATGAACTTAGCGAAGATTATTATTCTTATTATCTTGTTAAGTAATTTTTATTTGTTTGCTAGCAAATTGTATGCACGCAGTACCATAAATTTTTGCAAGTTTTATTTCGCAAATGATGTTTTTATTTCTGAAGATAATTAGCTTTCTCATTGTGTTTCCATGCGTTTGATGTCGTCACCGCGCGTGTACACGTAATTTTTTGTATCATTATTTTTCATAATTCTTTTTTGTGAATAACATGTATTATTTTACATTTGTTTCCGTATTTTTCATTATATTAGATTTTATTTTTATAACGTTTGCTCAAAATTTAGGTGAAAAAAGAGGTGAAAATATTAATGGGACAAAATTGTTAATATAAATGCATTTTTGTTTTACATGGAAACAGAATTTTCTTAAACATTACAGATACTTTTTTAGCAGCAAAATAAACTTTTGCAATAAAAACGCTTTTATTTTCCTTATCAAATTTTTTAATATTTTTAATCATTTTTACTTCTCAATTAAATACGCTCTTTTGATGTTACATTATGTAAGAATGTTTACCTTATTAAACATGTCGCACCCTTGTTTTAAAAACGATACAATTAAAACAATTAAGTTTCCCAGTATAAAGAGGAAAATATATTTTTTAACTCGAAAGAAAATATGTGACTAACCAAACAATATCTCGACTAAAAGAATATACTTTTCGAATATATTCAAATGCCATTTTTGTCATTTTCATGTTTCACAATCCTTAAAAATCTTTTTAAGGATGAGGATTTTCCTTCTAATACACAGGACTGAATTATTTTAAAAATATAAAGTTATAAGACTATAAAGTTAAGTTACATTATTCTTTCGGTGATTAATAGGGTAATATTTATCTAACTCATTTGTGGTAATAACTCGAAATTCATGTTTTTAGTTGTGTCACTTTGGAAGGATGCGATATTTGATTACATCTTATTGTGCTTTTTAATTTAACGTATCTGATAGTGTTTTATTCTGTTTTAAAACTTTTCCAACTATATAACTATGTAATGTTCATCGACCCTTGAAAAAACGTATATAGAAAAAGCAACTCAAACATAATAAAACGAAACTATTTTGTATTTTATTTTGCCGCACCAGTATACTTTATAGATTATTTTTTTCAACCAATGCTTATACTAATTATTATCTAACAAATTAGGACAAAATATATAATATGAGAGTATATAATATAATAATTAATTATTATAAATACACATATTTATTTGTTATCTTTCTCGAACGTGTATAGATACAAATAATTTTAAACTATTGTTAGACCATTAGTCATCACAATGACATTCGCGAATTACGTTTCGCGAAATTATTCATTTGCGAGTTTCATTTATTCAGCTATAATAATATGTACTTGGCTCTGAATCTTTATACGTGCGATATTTCCACGCGTAATACTCACTTTAAGATACGACGCATCGTCGAACGAGGACCAGCGGGAATCATTTCGTTCAACGGGGATGCTTTCAACCCGATTGGCTCGGCATTTCTCGACACGGGCATTTCAGACAATTCAGACGTTCGAGCTACAGAATCGTGATTAATATCGTGTTCCCTCGTTTCGTGAAGATATCGCAAAGAAAGAAGCTGTTCGAGGAAAACTGGCCTTTAGTGACACAGTTAATTTTAAAGAAAATATTATTTTACTCTGCCGAGAATTTGTTGCGTCTCTTTCTACTTTACACGCTCGGTTTCTTTACCACTTTCTTTTATTCTTTCTTAGATTGAGTTTTGATACATGCTAATGCTATTGCATCGTCAATGTAACGAACTACAAGAAATCTGATATTCGATTATGAAGTAACATATACATTTATTAAACCTAAAAGATTTTACAGGATGATTCCTCACACTAAATCAAGATGAAAACTTTATATGATCATATGTCCGAAATGGTTTAGTTTTAAAGATACAGGATGTCAAAAGTTGAAGGAAAACTTTTGTTTTTTTAACAAAAATGTTGACATTCTGTGTCTTTGAAACTAAATGTTTTGAACATATGAACTTTTTATCTTAATCTATAATATGAGGAATTATCCCTTAAAATCTTTTAAAGTATTTAACTATCTCCTATATATATGCGTTAAAGATTTTGAAAGAAATTCTGTAATTCTAAATATAATATATGTATACCTTAATGTATGAAGCGTGCAAAGATAATTACAATTTTAAAATGTTGTATATTTTAAAATTTTTATTACTTTTCTCTCTAATACAGTACTTTATATATTTAACATCTTTTGAGAGATATAATTAAAATTTTATTATTAATAAAAAAAAGGAAAGATTAACACACTAATTTTCACATTCATATAGGAATTATGCTTAAGTTGACCGTATTGAATGTGACGACATAAATAAAAAATTAAATCGGCTTATACTTAATAAAGAAAAGAGGAACACTTAATCTCTCATCATAAAATAATTTACATGTTCCTCTTTGACTCTACCTTTCATTACTATTAATGATGTTATTAGCGTTATATTTAAAAAATAAATTGCGCAAAGGACCTCCGCTTCGAAAGTGCATTTCATGTCCTTGCAGATTTCTATATCTTATAAAGAAGGGAGCAACCGTACAGCCGCTAAAGAAATGAGAAAGGTTTTTCATGTAAGGAATAATTTACTTTCTAAATTAATCCGCATGTCTTATACATGTCTTGATATTTCATTCATATTGCCACTTTATTGTCGCTATTTTGCATTCTGCAACATTTATTCTCTTTTTGATTTCATTGAATATGTCCTTCCGATTAACTGAAAGCATCCGTTTATGTAGATTTTCCAATTGCTCTCTACTCTTGAACTCGTGAAAGTTCAAAGTTGGTGTCACTTCGTGTTAACTGTTTCATTCGACTCACTTAAAGATAAATAAGTATTTCCTTAGAGCTTTCTAATCTGTCTGAGTTTATATAAAGTCTGATTGTGAGTTACATTTAACTTTAACATTCAAAATATCATTTGAAGTAGAAAAGACATATTGACTAATTTCATAAAGATTATGTTTTTGCCATATTTATTATTACTTTAATTTCACCTCCATGTGTCGTAATACTCTTATGCCAATTTCCAGCAATATAAATTAACTTTAATCTCGGTCCAACTTATTCTTCGTCTTTTTCTAGTTCTAAAAATTGGGAAAAGATGAATAGTAAATTGAACCGAGATTAAAGTTAATCTACATTGGCGGAAACGAGCGCCATTTAATGTTATAAAATATTTTTCAATCTTCCGAATGATATGTAATTCTAGTAATCAGAACTGTCAACGCAATAAAACATGTTTTCTATTATTCGTAGAGAAAATTACAACACAGATACAGTACGCTCGAAACGAAAGTATTCTGCATGGATTTAATGCAATACGCGTAATTTCTCATGCAGTGTGCGCTTGTATGTGGAAATTCTCTCGAAAAAACGCGGCGATAAAATGCGTAAAAAGTCAACTGACATGGAACAAAGCTTTACGACTCGCGATCATTTAACGTCCTCGGTTAGTTTGAGGCAAAGTAGTAGTGTGGTATAACGAAGAAACGAATAAATGACTTGTTTATGTGCTAGAACGAAGAAAATAGGAAAAGCGAGGGGAGGGTAGATTTATTGCGCCTGAGAGAAAACTCTAGATATTAGACAAGTTCCAATATTGTTTTGTTCTCTGATGAAACTGATCCGCGCGTTCGAAGTACGGTCTTTTTGCGAGTTTTCTTTTTATACGAGGAAGGTAAACGGTAAACGTAGACTGAATACTTAATGATTTAGTTTTAAATTGTATTAAATAAAATTTCAAAAATATTAATTATTATTTAATCGCGTAGAGGATTGAAAAAGTCAAGAAATGAAATTTTTTAATGATAAAAATCTTTTTTTAGTTTGTGATTTATGATAATCTTACCGATGTAATATATCTTATGTTGTTTGTTATTTAAATTATATTGTCTCGACAAACGAATAAAGTATTTATGAAAAAAAGGTGTTGTGCAAACTTCGACACGTAACATTTCAGGTGCGCCATGATGTAGCTGCAAATTTGTCGCGTAATATCGTCGAGATTTTTACGACTCGCGATTGCGCTTAATGTTCCGATCCAAGCACGCTACGAGAAAACGAAAAATACATGGACAAATGGCGCGGCTTTTATGTACTATAATAATAGGAGTCGGAGGACCGGAGGTTAGTCGAAGAAGTGACGGAGGGAATACGGATAATATACGAACCCTGTGTCACCATGTTTACGAGGGTAGGCAATACAATCCTACTGAGGAAAGCAACAGAGTAATACTGTTAAATGAATTTGTAATTCATAAGACTTTCCGAGAGACGAACCGATGCATCCCTTCATATTTGCGCGATGGTACCAAAATTGCACGGGCTGTTCGCGAGAAGGCGAGAACAGGATAACATCTTCTCATTGCATAGCGCGCATGTACGCATACGAAGATGTAGCTTTGTTACGAAAAATTGCATTATGATAATGTCGCGAAAATCCTTCCCTCTCGCTGCTGAGCGAAAATCGTGCGATTTGCATAGCAACCGCTATGTTTCAGCCCAGACACGTCGTAAGAGGTAATGTGCCACCGTTTTGCATTATCACAGACAAGGATCGCAGATTGCATGTATTCGATATAACGCAATGTCATTCTCTTTTTCGTTCTTGTTTCGCAACGTGGAAATTATGCAAGCACCGTAATTACAACGAATATGCGTTGGTATGCACAGCAGTTTTCTTGCACCATTCCGTCATTCGAAGTCACGTTCTCGCGTGATGGAAAAACCGGCATTGAATCGTACGTTGGTATGACACGCAAACTTCTTTCAGCGTTAAAACTTCATATATTTCACGATACAATCGGCAATATTAATAAATACCTCGAGCAGTCCATTAGTCTCCTTTTAGTTGTCGAGTAACGCCTCAAAGGGAATAGATTTGTTTCGATGGAGTCAGTAAAGAAGAGGCAGATCGGGCTTTGTTTTGCTCACAAAGACTCGCTAGCGAACGAAATAATATGAAAGCAACGATGGAGACTTATTATAAAATTATAAATCTTCCCAGATCTGACGATTGCGCGTAATAATATTCGCGCGTTCGGTGGAACTTTAATTAAGTCACACAAAGAGTTCCGCAGTTGTCGGACGCGAGCAGTTCAATTTTATTACGTCTGACGAAAACTCGACTTATAACTACTTTAATGCAGCACCTGTGCGATAGATGGACAATGGGAAGATTCGATGAGGACGCTGCTTCTTAAGCCAGACAAAGTATATTAAAGAACCGATCGCTCCGGACATCATGACTTTCTACGGTGATGAATACACATGGAATGGAACTTGGAAGCGTTAAAGAGCTTTAAAGCTCGTAGCTGGATCGAACTTCGTTTGAAGAGAATGAGAGCTAAATTATTTAACCGACTTTAGACGAAAGCTCGTGGCAATGCGTTTAACGAGGAAGCGAAGAGGATTGCAGTTTCTGCAGAAACCTTCGGTCGCCGCAAAACCTTAAGTAGGTTGACGAAAGATAACGGGATTCTCGATTTCGGATATCTCGATTTTAGATGGTGCAATTTTGTGCTCAATTTAAATCATTCAAGTGCTAACTCTTTTTATAACAATTAATTGCAATATTTTCCCGGCGTATCTAAACATGCACAAGAATGATTGCACTTCTATAATGAAATACTTTCTTTTTTTTTTATTTTTATACAATATAAACAAAAAATTATTTGAAAGTACCTTATATTTTTTACTATATACATCTTTCTTATAATTTTAAAATATCAGTATGTACATAAATTTAAAAAATAACGTTTTTTCGAAGGTTATCTTAACATTGAAAGAGAAAACGGAGAAATCCGTTAAGATTTATGTGAATACTATATGATTTTTTTCAGTAACCAATCTATTTTTCCATTGTATGTAATGCCATCAAATTTTTATAAAATAATTAATAAATAAATTTCTAATTGATTATAAAAATTTCCAAAATTCAACTTAAGGATCTATTTTCATTAAATACGCAGCTAAACGCCTCTTCTTTTTAGGGAGCACGTATAAATGAGACGCGTTTAGTGTTTGCCCTCCCACTCTGATCATGAAGGTGATAGAAAAGCTTGATCACAATGAAATGGTACGAAAGTGTGAGACGGAGAAAAATAGAAAGATACGAGGAAGAAACCTTATTCCAGTAACGGAGTCTGAGTGCCTGAAAATGCTGACGACACTAGCTCTCTTATCCTTTTGAGAGGTGCCTTTTGCACGTAACGAGAAGAGCATTCTCGAAAAGGGATCGAAACGAAGGAATTCCGGAACACGGAAGGTATTCTTATCATCGAAACTCTTCGTAATTTTTGTTCGTTCTTTGTATAATTGCATATCGAATAGTGCAAATTGTACACAATGATATATTGTATGAATATATTCTTATTTAGTTATTATAATTGATCATACATTGCTGCTTTTTATATTTATTTGTATTACATGACTTGAAGAAAGTTAATAAATAAGTTGTATTCCCCAATAACATTTTAAGCAATTATTTATATTATTATACTTTAATATATCAATAATAAATAACGCAATTATAAAAAGATACGCATACATATAAAAAGTAAGTAAACATATTGAATAAGACATAACAAATAAAATGTGATTTCCATTTGAATAATAGTAAAGGATTAAATATATATGAAAGAAGAAAAGAAATTTGTAAGACAAATAATTAATGACTAGACGTATTAAAATATGTCGAAATATCTAAATATGAATATTTATTCAGAGAACATAAATAGTCTACTTGTTAAGATTTAAAGTGAAAACGGAGAGCATATACTTTTTCCAATGATCGTCATTGTAGTTTCGCGATAACAGTATCTCTAGTGCAAATCTTTTCGCCTCAACACTCACGAGAACATTACGCGCCCGATATAGTCTTATCATTTTCCCAACAATGTTTTTCCAAGCGCAAATTTCCGTTCGAGTAACCAATCAACTATCCAGACGCGTCACATTGTGCGCTTTATGACGCTTGCTGATCGGAGTATATGTATTGTTATAGTTACGATGTGGTGGTCTCATCTCATCCCATTATTTTCTGACCAAGTTTCATTGAATATTGTGTGACCTGCTGCGAAAAAAGAAATTCTGTTATTTCTCGAAATCAGTACGTGTGCACGGATATAGGCACTTATTGTTAGAAAAAGGAAACAGTAATACGCTCGCGCCATCCAGCAAATGAATGTAACTAATGCGATTGCGTCGCAAATATAATACATCTCTTGCTTCCTACGCATAAGGACAATGCGACAGAAGATGGAGAAAATCTTGTCTGCGACCTAACCTACGACCTACGACCTCCAACCTCGGTAAAATAATTCACGTCTCTCGCTGTACCATCTTGGGAACAAATACGCGCCATCGTTTTTCGCCGCATACTACGTTCTTCTCGCTCAATGGTGCATGAAACTTTCACGAATCGTAGTATATCAAGACCGCGCGGATGAGTCCTGGCGTTTGGAACGATCGTTGGAAAATCGCGATGCTCGAGAGAACACACGACAAGAAATCGGTCCTCTAAACTATACATACTGTTGTTTCATTTTGCATGTAGATTATTCACAGTGTAATACGAGAAATTAAGGCTGAAACTTTATTCGCAATTTATATATAATGTTTATATTTTTTCATTATCTTGTATCATGTTTAATATCATTTATTCATGTTTAATACGGAATGTGTCATGGACATATCTAGGAAAATGCACGGATACATTTGTATACGCCAAATGTCTGCAATTTTACACTCTATCCTTGACATAATACAAGAGATAAATGAGAAATGAAACGAACGTGAAATATCATAGGTGCAATACCAGACGGAAAAATTCAACGTATATATTTATTTATTAATAACGAAAAGATTATCATCACACAATTAGAATTAAATTTATAGCGATAATATATATTAAATCTTTCTTTCTTCTTTTTTTTACTTCTATTTTCAGTTCATCTCAATTCAAAAAAGTCATCTCATTTTAAACGCATGGTTTCAAGAAAAAATGTTTTAAATCAAAATTACTTGTATTTTAATGTAGACTATACGGAAACGATTGTACAGATTATTCCCATTTATAAAATTTTAAAGTTACACTTACACTTTATGCTTTAGCTAGGAGAAATAGAGTGTAATCAGTCTTGACATAGAATTGAAGACTTCCTAAAATCTAAGAAATTTAAGACCAGGACAATTAAAATTGATCGAACAGTTCTCGAGATATTAAACTGTAACAGTCAGTTATCCCCTAACTTTGTAAAAGTTACCAAACGTTCTTTTTGTAAAGAGATTCATCTCTCTTGATTGATACGCTTTTTATTTTTCATCCTGCACTTCAATTCCGTTTCTCAGTTGTTACTCATGGCTTCGAGAAACAAATTGTTCGTGTTATTGGATAAATTTGTAAGCGCGATACGCTCTGCTTACAGATGCGGTAATAAAATTTGTCTTCTCTCGTTATTGTCGCATTTTCAATCTTTGCTTCACCTTTCCAACGTTCTGCACCTTCTTTCTTCTGACTTACTTGACACTCTCTCTTCTTTCTTGCCATTATACCTGGATCTATCCACGAGTTTTGTCTCGAGAATTTAGCAATACGAAAAGTAAAATTAATTGTTTTTCTTCGTGGCAGTCACGCGATTCCCGGAGCTCCGTCTGCACGTTTTGTTTCGCTCTATTCTCCGACCGATGTTTTCTCTCGTTTAATCAGAATTAATCGTAACCGATCGCAAAAACAATTTGCGAGCGTATATCTGACGGTCGATTAATTTCAAGGCGCATGACCATGCAAAAAGAAGTCAATTGTCATCAGAAACTTTAAAATAGTTTTTAATATTACATTAATATCTTATTGCTAGGACTTACATATTTAATTTAATTTATTGCAACAGCAAAAGATTATACATTTGTTAGTTGGTAAAATTTATTATAAAAGAGCAAAGCAAACAATTGTATTTTGAAAATTTGATTGTTTACTCTTTATTATCCTGAAACTTGCAGCAACATTGCTGCAACGTTTGCAATATTGCTAGAACATTGCATTGGTGCTGGAATATTGCTATAATAATAATCTATGTTATATGGGATAAATTCAATTCTGTGTATGTTATTTGTATGAAAAAATTCCGCTGTTATGAATATCGATTTGTTTTATGAACTTAGCGTTTATATTTTTCTCATAATATGTTACAAAGAAATCTTTTTCAAAATTTGCAATTGTCACACAGATAACTGATTAAGGTAAATGTATCAGTTAATAGATATGAATCCATTGTTGGATAAAGTGACAAAAAGTTTTAAATACATTAAGATTTTAATGACACGTACGGTTCTAAATAAATTTATAGTTTATTAAAATTTAATAACGAATTTATTTAGAATTGTAATATTAAAAGTTTAATATTTAATATTTTTTTATCACTTTGTCCAATAAATTGGGTCATGTCCATTAACTGTTCACTAGCTAGTACATTTACCTTACATATATTTTAATTTATTTTAATTTAATAGGTACACCGAGGTCATCTTGATATATGCTGTTGTTCATTAGTAATTCTAGTCGTGAGCTAGAGTTTCTGCTCCTTTCTATTTACTATTTCGGTCTCTAAGAACTAGGAAATAGGAAGATATCGGTTCTTCTGTTTTTCTGTTTTATTTTAGCCCATAATACCTATCGCGATCGAACGGAATCCATTGTGCTCACAGCAATTTGTGGAATTGCTCAAGCACTCTCTACCGACACGGTCCTAAGAGTGATCCCATTATCTTGAAAGTATAACTTTATTGTCCACAAAGCCTACATCGACTAAATCCTGTGGTTTTCTTACGTGACCGGCATCGGTCATTAATCGTGCAGATCTGATCTTTTCCTTTCTTTTACCATTTTCTCGTTTTTTTCTTCTCGTATTCAAGAAATCTTACTCTTCTTTCATCGAGAATTTATCAGGATAACCTCACATTACAAAAGAGTCTTATTCATTACATAAATTATTGATTGGAAACAAGACCGTTTATGTTAAATACATTACTTTAGACTATATATTATCATTTCTGAAATTAATTCATTTAAATGAACCCATTGAATATATAATATATAGTAGTTCAACATCTTAACATTCAGACCGGAGTGGCGCTTCGTATCTAAAGTAATGTATTTAACTTAAATTATTGTTAATTAGTTAAAGACTAATCTTGATCTGCTAAACCGATATATTTTTTTTAAATTTAAATAAACTCCTAGTTACATTATCTTTGTATTTATAGAAAATTTTAATTTATTTTATAATATTCAGCAGTAAGAACGACGATAAATAATATTGAGATTTTTCAATATTATAACGTACGTTTCTCATATAATTCTTTCTTATTGAAATTATTATATTACACTTTTAATACAGTTTTGAAAAACAAGACGAGAATTTATGAACTATGTCAGTTGTGGCTGTCTGCACGGTCGAAAGATTTCCAACGGCAGATGGCGAATGTCGACACGCCATGTTCGAGCAATAAACTCCATTGCGGCGCCATAACCGCGTCGGACTTTCGTGGAAATTTTAATTCAATTAGGAACATTGTGGTCGAGGGTTAAGGCGAAAGTCGGTATTTAACATGGAATTTAGTTAAGGAGTTTCCTTTAACTCGGTTACAGTTTTCAAGCAGACGCTCGGCGACGTACTTACTGTTTGCGACATCTTGCACAAAGACGTTCGAAAGTGCGCATACGCGGAGAACCCTGACGAATGATGTTAATATCGCACAATGTAGATTACAATTATCGTAATCTCTGTAACTTTAATGAGCAAAAATTATATCTTTTATAAATTAGTAACATTTAAAAATTAAAAGCTGTTATTCTGTAATTCTTGGAATATTTTGAAAATAATTTTGTTTTATTTCCTATTTTTTAATTCTCTCTATTGTTATTTTTATTGTTTCTGTTGCGGATATACAGGGGAATTCACTCCATATACTACTTACGTTTTCCAAAATAGTTTATTATGCACACTCGAAAGAGATCGGACTCGACCTCTTCACATGAGAGGATACGAGAATACGATGATTTCGTCTATACAAGATCCGACTTGTTACAGAAAATACTGAAATAAACGCAAGACTCGGCTCGCAATTGTTTTCTCAATTCGTTACAGATCGTTTTGCTTTTGATTCAGAAAAGGTTCTGACCGTGAGCTCTGATGTGATTTCGGACGCGAGTCGCTGATAGATCGAACACAATTATCGCTCGATGAAGTGTAGTGGATCCACCGTGTTTACTCGTTTTTCGTATCAGTTTCTATATGACGTGAATATTACTTTTTTATAAAAGATTATTTATCTTTGGTTTTAATTACAAATCATTTAAGTATAAAAATACCATCTTTGTACACATTGAAAATAATTTAAATTGATTTTATATTTCAAAGTTTATTCTGAACTAACAGCAATCTGACATATTATATTGGATTGTTATATGCGACTTAGTGCAAGCATAGAGATCATAAATGGGAGTATTAGAAGCAAGATAGACACGTAATTCGGAGGAGGAATCAAAGGACATCCAAAATGAAGAACACGAAACAGTAGAAGGTAGATCGATAGAGAGTAGGATATATATCCATACACACACACACACACACACACACACACACACAACACACATACACGTATATAATATACATTATAGCATCGAGATTCAAGAGTGATTAGTTACGTTAGGTAATGCGAATCCGATCTCAATGGCCTTGATCCTGCTCCTCTATCATCGTAATTTAAACTTGCAGACTATCAGAAATGCATTGCATATGGAATCATGTCCGCAGTCGAGTTTGTCGCAGTAAAGGAAGGATTTACACAGTAACGCTTGCAGAGCAGGAATAGAAACGATTCACATCTTTGAATCCTATATGGCGTGTGTGATAATATAATATGTTACGTTACGATAAAACGTTTCATAATCTTTGCCTGTGCATGTTGTCACACAAATATTTTTTATTAAAACAATTTACATAAGAACTGAATTAAGTGAGTTAAAACGGTTTTCCAATAAAATTTGTCGTACCTGAGAAAAATCATTATTTCTGTCCAATTCGGAATATAACTTATAAAATTTGTTAACTTCTACTTAATTTGCGCGGTACAAATTTATTCCGTAAACTCAAAAGGTTTTAAAGAAATAACAAAATTAGAATAATTACTAAACTGATGAATTCATCATCGTAGCATTTATCGGTAGCATAAAAACACTCGAATTCTACTAACGTAAAAGCGTTTCTTAATTAACGATTTGATGTACATAATGAAAGACTCTAAGTGCGTGAACGAATCGTTGCTTGATTTATTATGTGCATCGCAAGTCTTAAGGTATCTATATATAAAATTTATTGACATTAAAACAGCGATAAATTCATAGCTTTGTTTAAAAAAAGTTTTTGTTGTAGGTGATACGCAATCGTTGAAAATTTAATAAAGCTCATAAGTATATTAAAAAAATATATTATTTGGAATCGATTTAAGAATAAAATTAAAACTATCTGTATGTGTAATTTATTTAAAATAATATACTCTAAACAAGAATAAAAACATAAAGTATATATAGAATTTTTAAAAAGTTTATCTTTGAGATATAATAAAAAATTGCACATATTTAATATATTAGTGGTCAAATTAAGAATTATTATATTTAAATATATATGGAGTACGTATATTCTATATATACAATAAGTATATTCTATATCTATTACTTGTAGAATATGGCTTAATAATAAAATTACCTTTGTGATACATCAATGAATGAGTGATCGTACCATTTGCTCACTCTCTCATTGACAAGCCAGATTTCCTGCGTAAATCACAATGATAAGTACCGTTTTTGTTTTATTACTGTATTGTGAGCACAAATAAATATTTAAGACGCAAGTGAAATTTTCTCACGCTTCGCTGTTTCTGCATTGGTGTCGATCAATGACGTTCACATCAATGAATGAAACAAAATCTCTTTTTAAAAAGTCTTGTTATAAATGGCTCGGTCGCTCGACGATTTCACTAAACGCACCTTTGGCCGAGTATAGTATTTCCAACTTTTATCTTCTACAAAAAAGATGGAACACAATCAGGCGATATTTCACATATTGACTGGATTGCGAAACGCATTGCGGCATTTAATCCTTTAACATAGTATTATATACGCGATATAGATATGTATCATATTTACTCTAATTATGGAATTAATTCTAATATATAGTACAAGTAAAATATTCACTATCAAAAGCTGATTCTTATCTTACAGATCTAATTATAATGTAATATGTATGTGATATGTATAACGATTTAACTTTAACTAATTGCTTAAAAATCTGATTGATCCCAAGAATAATTTTTATCTATACAAGATTTTATTGTAAAATCAAAATATAATTGGCAAAACTAAATCTTATTACATATAAGCTAAAAAGAAACGAAAGAAATCTTAATTTCTACATATAAAATACAATATCCAAGTCTATGAGTTAACACGTTATATATAATACATAAGCGCAATATAAAACATTCTGGTACGGAAGCATAAATTCCCGGAAAAACGTTTGTTTCACGAGCAATGCACAAATTTTTCTTGCTCACTGCAACGTTTGTCTTTTACGGAGACTGGAGTTACCATGTTGTCAGATGTGTGCTTGAAGATATATACTTTCTCAACAGCTTTATGAAAATTCCTCTTTAAAAAAAATGTATAGGTTCTGATGTCATCAGTTTGTGATCTTCAAAATAAATAATACAATATTAGTACTAAATAAAACAATTTATTTTTTTGTTATTATTTTTTTTATTATTAATTATCGATTTCTACTTCAATGGGTTCTACTGTTATAGCAAGGTTTCCTTTAAATCGAATTTCTTGAAGAGTTAATTAATGAAATCTTAATTAATAAAATTTTCCAATATTCTTTTCCCTTTTTAACGTGATCACTTTCATAAAAAATTTATTGAATTTAAATTGTTTGATGGAATATTTTCAATCTAGCAATCTTGAATAAATATATGCTGCATGTTAAGAAACAATTGCTTTTTATAAAGAAGCAAATTTCAGAAACTTTGTTAGTTACTTCTCCAGTTATCTTTTCGGCACCGATATATTTCTTCGTACATAAAGGCTGCTCTCGCGATACTGGGTGTCCAGAAGCAGACGGTGTGTACGATCCTGAACGGACAATAGCCTTAGAATCGTAGATTTATGGGAAAACTTCCTCTTCGACTGTGAGGACCACCACCCCGTTTCAGTTGGCAGAACTCGTCGCAAAGAAATATTATTATCGAAGCATTGCCTGCGAATATGCTGAAACGTGCTTCCACTTCCGATCACGCGTGTTTTCATAACAATGCGTGACAGCATTATACCATGGACATTTATTATTGGCGAACAACCCGAATACGAAAAGGCTCTTTCTCTTATGCGAGAGAGAGAGAGAGAGAGAGAGAGAGAGAGAGAGAGAGAATCAGAGAGAGTCAGATTAAATTCAGCCATTCGTAATAAATAGCCTAGTTAAATACGCGCATTGGAAAAATTATTAAACGCGACGCTCCAGATTATCGCGGAATCCTCTTTGCATTTATTTCATTTATCGAATAAAGGGAAATCGTGTATAAAATAACGGCTATTATTAATATGTAAAACACGATATAAATAGTAGCGAACATAAAAATTATTTAATGTTGTTCTACATAAGCTTTCATTTTTTAATTGATTATGCAAGAATCTACAAATATGAAAAGGGTACAATGTGTCTCGATAAACGATGACGACTAATCACAAATGTTTATTAATTGAAATTAGAAAAGTTCATTTCTTTATTACACATTCGAAATTAAAAGCAAAACTTTTATTTTAATAATAATATTATTCCGTTTCTGTTTGTCATTAATTTCGTATGTCACGAAATACAACGTCGTGATTTTTAACTTTCCCCTATTTGTGTAACAAGCAATTTCTATCGTACAAAAGATCTTATTAAGAAATGTTCTACAAAATATGCAAAAAATTACATTGAAAGCAGCGATATTAAATCGATAATGTATGTTAAACTCATACAATGATATATCTCATCGTGATTGAAATATTTTATGTTTAGTATTTTATCATCATGTCGCGCATAAAATTTTTCTTAAGCAAAAATTAACATCGAAGAGTCACTAAAGGTTTATTCTTAAATGTTGAGATATTTTTAAGTGTACAAAAAAGAAAGAAAGTTTATTTGTAATTATAACTATTTTAGGTATAAAATTATATAACATTTTTAATTTAACATTCTATTAAAAGTTGAAAACTGATTAATTCAAGACATTACAAGTTCTTCCAATTGTATAAATGTTCGTGAATTAGAAGTGAGAAAGAGAAATGTGTTTTGAATTTCAAATTAACAAACTGTAAGTTATACTATTATTTGTATTATTTACGAATAATAGAATATAATATCACGAATGCCATTCTATTGAACGTTAAAAAAAGGATTTAGAGCGTTGCTAGATGCATATCTGTAATAATTATGTATGAAACTTTAATTTTACATAAACTGTAAGGATAAAATGTCGAAAGAATTGTTAAATAGTGTACATTTAATGTGAAAACCACTACATGGTTTCTAAGAGAACTTAAAATATGCCTCTTATCAATGTTCCTCAACGCTTTGTACGATCTCGTATGAATATTTTTTTCCTCCACATTTAGAATATTTCCGTCTTCGCACTTTGGTGCGCCAATTCTAATGCGAAAAAATTTATCATAAAATAATACGTAATATACTCAATAAATTTTAGAATCCGTCAAAAGGGGGGTGATAATCGTCTTTTAATAAGTAGTAAAAAGTTTTTGGCATAAGAGAGAGAGAGAGAGAGAGAGCACGCGTGTTCACTTTATGACCGGAAGAGGAATAGGGATTAAAATAACGCCAACGCGCGTAATAAGCGCGTGGACATGAAGAGGAATTAATATCGCCGCGCCGCTTCTAATTATATCCAGAGCACTCGATTCTCGCGATACGCATAATACGTAAACATGTATCGTTTCAATTGACAGCGTTTTTAATCTCGTTTATAACGGATGCATGAGAACTATTAATAACACTCTCGACATCTCTATTAATTGTGACATTGTAGCGATGGTAACAGCGGCAATAACGGTCGATGATTTTCTAACGAAAAACAAATACTCAACCAAATAATAAGCTACTTTCGATAAACCCATCGACGTTTTTATCCCCATGCATGTATTGTACGTACACACACGTAGTCCCAGATGTAATAAAAACAACAAATTAAAATTTATTAGGCTCTCTTTACGAAGTAATAAACGAATCACAACGCGTTAATACGATGGTCAATATTTTTATTATACTGGTCTTCGTCCAGTCAACGATTATTTTGCCGTAATGATGTATCGGAAAAGCGTTATCAACGACGGATAAGGGCTTGTTCAGAAGAGGAAAAGTCCATTCCACTTTGATAGCCGTCGAGTGGCTTTTAGTTCGTGGTAGTTTATGAATCACAAAGCGATTTCAATGGCGTGACCGCCATGCTACATGATATTTCGTAAAAACAAACAATCGTATGATACGCTCGATGAATCGCCGGTTTGATAGTTACTGGGTAGCAGATAATAATCGACCTCTATCAAGTACGAAAATACTTATATCAAAAGAACGGTTGAGCAATGAGGGACATATCGCACCCACAACAACTATTCGTGCCCTTTATCAATTTTACGAGACAAGACTCGAGGAGAGGATTTATTATGCATCGTTATAATACTTCAGGTAAACGCGCACCTATACGACACCGCACGTTTATGAGTTTGAGAAAATTAAACGCAGGCGGAGAATAAGGGTGCAGCTATTTTGTATATCAAATTTTTATATCTCTGATTTATAATCTGTCTCGTCGATAGAATTAATTACAATAGTCCACGGGAAATTAGATTTTTCAGAAAATATAATTATATTTCTTTTTAATGAAAGAGAATGCAAGATTTTTGCAAAAATGGAAGCAATTGAATATCAAGTCATATAGGTACACACATCCTCAGAAATACTGTCTCAGACCACCAGTACACCCCTTTTATCCCGGAAACAGAGCACTTTAAAGATCAGACTGATCAAATCACTAAATAGATCATTTAGAACTCCACAACTTTTGTCTAAAACGTTTTTTTTTAATGCTCTGTTTCCAAGATAAAAGGGGTGTACGGGTGATCTAAGACACTCTATATATGTAAGTCTGTCGTTTATTCCTGCACTAGACTGCACTAGAAATTTTTTTTTCAAATATTTTTGTCAAATATTAAATAAACATATATATATATATATATAATATATATACTTATCTCACTTTAAATTCCAAAAGTGTACACCAGTTCAGCCACAAAAAATGCAGCCCTAGGCCTGCATTTTGTCAGATCTAATTTATAATTTCATTTTCATTGCTTAAGCGACAATTAGAAGAATATGATAAAGCGAACGCAAAAAACAATACTTGATAGTACGCACGCGCATCATATATATCGCATTTTATTGTAGGCACATGTTAATGTTTTGATCGTACAAAACATTAGACATTCATTCGCGCTCGATCGCGCGCATCGGTTCCCGAGGGAATCGTTTTCTCGATCTTTAAACATCGTTTGCCCATGAGAAGTAACCCATAAAGCGTCGTTGTGCGAATAGCACGTTTTCAACATGCCTTTTGTGCTTCGAGTGCTTTCCGCACTCTGATATTTCTGGATCGGATATAATCGCAGCTTCGAAATACACACGAAAATATTGCCTAACGCTATAGAGGCAAGAGCAGCAGATGTATTTTAAATGTTTCTTATGTAAATATAGTTTGAGAAGTAAGTTATGCTTGTGGGGAAGTACAGGGCTCAACCGTTATTCTCGTCTGCAAGAAATTCAACGCAAGTTGGATGGATTTATTAGGGAGAAGGATTCTGCAAGAGAGAGAGAGAGAGAGAGAGAGAGAGAGAATTTCAATTTAATAAGTTTACCTAATATCTTTGATAAATTCTTGGTAAAAATTCTTTTTCTCCTTATTTTATTGAAGAAAGTAATAGAAGAAGATGTAACAGTAAATTAAATAATTATTGAATCGTATCTTTTCTATTAAAGCAGATTTTTTTCTTGGAATCGTCCTTTTCAAAACATAACACTTAACATGTGCATATTCATTCTTTGTAGAATTAAATTATCCTTATCTTAATTAATGATTCATCATCGAAAGCTCCGGTTTTATATTCATTACGCACATTATGTTTTAGTTAATGTTACTTGATTTTAAAATTAACTGCTACTTCCCTTGTCTAATAATTGATATACGTGTGATATATTGAGAATGTATCCAATATTATATTAGTTTCATAATGCTCGCATACGCATATGCATGTCGCAATATTATCTATAAATTTATCAAAATTTCCAAACACTGACAATATTGCTCAATATATACAAGTATATTATAAATTATAATATCGTCAATTAACATATATAGGTATATATATACATCATGCAATATGTGCATAATATAAATAACTAATATTGTCAACAGTGCTATTTCTGTCTACGAAATACATGCATTGTTCTTTGTCACGCTTCTCTGATTTTTATTATATATTTTATATTTAAAATTAACTGCTACTTCGCTTATTTAATAATTGATAACGTTATACGTTGAGAACGCATCCAATATTATATTACAATAGTTTCATGATGCTCACATCGCATATGCGTGTTGCAATGTTATTTATAAATTTATATTTAATTATTATTATATTAATTATTTAGATATATTTAAATCGTTAAATTTATATATCCTTAATCATGTAGTAGAATTCGTAATGTACAACCAAAATTTTTATTGTACCTATTATACATATACTATATATCTATAATATATACCTATTTTACTTTTCGAGAGAGCGAAAGCTAATGTGAACATGTTGTCATATCTTTTATTCTCTTAGCGGAAGATAAAACAATTTTAATTTTAAATGCAATATAAAATGCAAAGAGTATAAATAATCGATAAATTATGCTTTGCGGTATAATATGCCTGTTAATAATCATGAATATTTGACATAAAGAGACAAAGCATTTCGTAGTCTGCATAATATTTATTTAAGGAAGAAAAATGGAGACATTTATTACATTAGATTAGAATTATTAGACTAGAGAATTAGCAGTAAATTGTAAAATCAAATGATAATATTAATTGTAATAAGTGTAATAAAAATATAAAGCCGCAGCTTTCGGTGATGAATTATTAGTCAAGATAAAGATAATCTAAATTATTGTTTTAATAGAACTTTTGTATGTATGAGTTTACATGATTATAATATATATTATATTTATTTATATATAGTATTTTTAAAAATAGTTTATAAGAAAGTTTTTCTAAAGCAATTATTTATAATCGATTATTATTTTTATGTTTCAGGTAAGCTCCATCTTGACTTCTGAAAGTAAAGACATACTACAATGAGTGAGTACAATATAAAGACAATATTCTGTGTTAATTTTTATTTTACAGGTGCGTAAAACAATCAAGTAAAACATAAGATTTATGTATATGTATATTTGCTCGTCAATCTGAACAATATTTCATAAATCTCAAAATCAATATTACAAAGATGTACGAAAAATCTTTCCTAAAAAAAAAAATAGGTTCACGCGTTCGTTTATATCGATTTCTATAGCCGGAACACAATTTCTATTATTTCATATTTTTTATTTCAAAGATTCACATATCCTTACTTGTACAATCTCGTGTTTCGTCCAGAGATTCCTTTATTTCCCGTTTAGATAGAATAAGAGTGGAGTAAGTGGATCGATCTCGTTACACGTTGCCAGGTTCGCCTCGTCATTCCGCCGTCATGGCCGTACGTTTTGTCGAGACAAGTGTCTCCGGGAACGTGACTGGACGACAGAAGGAAACGTCCAGGAAATAAAGCTAGTTGAAGGATGGAACAAAAACAAATCCAACCTATCTTTCGTCGATGTCATTGTCGCTGTCTGCTATCGCCATCATCATTGTTGTTGTCGTTGTCATTGTCGTTATTCTTGTTGTGGCTTTGTCGTTGTCGTTGCCGTTGCTGTTGTCATTATCATTATCATCGTCGTATTCATCTTCGTTATTGTCGTTGTTGCCATCTCTATTGTTGCCTTAATTGTCGTCATGTTATCATTGTCAGTGTGTCGTCTTCGTCCGTTATCATTATTTTTTATTATTATTGTTAATCTTGGAAAACATCGTCCGAATAGATAGATTTGAATTATTTTAGCTAATTGAATTATAAATTTAGCTAATAATTCAATTTAGTATTTTAAATAAACATTAATAAATATTTTTTATTGTAAACATTTTTATATATACCTACTTACATATGTACCTGCTTATTTTATATATTTTTATGTTTTGTTTTGTTTTCTATTTATACACGTACCTAAAAGCAACACAATTAACAATATTTCACGAATAATTACTGGAAAAGATATCTTATTGTGTATTATTGAATTTGTCATAACATCCCTTATAAAACTGTAATAAAATAGATATATTATATATTCCATTATACATATAAAGAAAAATAAAACTTTCATTGAAACATTTAAAAAGATAAAATTTTTGTTTAAATCATTATATTAATAGGACTTCTTAAACAGGATAACTTTTATTCGGCAAATTTTTTTATAATTCTATTATTTAAAAAAAATAACAATATGTACACTTAACTAAACACACTGAGGTTATATATGTGATGATTCACGACTATTAATACAATGTTTATTTATAATTATAATTTACTTAATTATAGTTCACAGTTTATAGTTTATTAAATGAATATATGTAGGTATGTTTTCTTTAAAATTCTCACTAGGTTTTAATATAACAAAAATTTCAAGTTTTAATAATTGAAATGCAATCAAAGGTGACTTGATGAAATAATCGAGATAATTGAAATGGAAAGATAATTAACAAACCAATTCTTTTTTGTTTAGAATTAAATCGTCATTCTTTTTCTATGAGCTTTCTTTGAATTTTACACATTGCTTCCATTAGACATTTACAAAATGATTCTTCTCTTCATACGTATTTAACTATTATTGTAGGATCTTTTTACAATATTTATTTTTGTTGCATTTATTGAATAGGAATAAATAATATTTATGTATTGTATTTTTATATCTCATACACACACAATCATGTTTAATTTTATATTAAATGTAAAATCCGATACATTAATCTCTCATCACAAATTTACTAAATATTTTTGTTGATATCACACGTTTGACAGTATCATATGTAGTGTACATACAGATGCAAAATTCGAGGTCGTGAAAACATCGTTTATTATAATATCCTGAGAACTTTTGTAACGAACTGCTTACCTTAACTGGACAAGTTGTCTCGGCATTTACTTAACTGTTTGTTTGTACTACAGAACAACGGATGTTCAGACAGATAACTGGAGACGCAATATATAACTTAGATCCCTTTGTCGTTTTACATGAAAAGAGAATAAAAATAGAACATCGTGCAGCAAAACAAAGTGATACAAATCAAGTACGAATAATTATATGTAATTTTTCATATTAAAAAAAACAACTAATTTTATATAATTTACAAGTAATTGTACTATCTTTGAATGAATTTTTCTTGTGTTTAAGTCATATTGAAAATTTTATATATTTAATTAATTTTATGTTTAATTTTACTCTTATATACAATACAATAAAACTTACTTAAACTCTACACGATAAATTTATATATATAGATAAGACTGTATGCTGGCGGCACATTGTAAATTGGAGCAATAAGTAATACATATCATTGATGTGCATGATTCGATAACTCTACTGAATAGAGTCGAAATGTTAAATTCATTAAATGTATATAAAAATATTCTATTGAGTAGTGAGTGTACACGATTTCATAACGTCACAAATTTATTTACAATATGGATACGAACGAAGAAACATTTTCATTAGCATTGTTATTCTATAAACTGCTGAATCATGCATATCGACAACTTTATCCCAACATTCAGTAACGCGATTTACAATTAGATATTCAGATAATATGGTTTTAATGTTTGCCGTTTCAAATAAATTGAAGAATACATAGGAATTAGACAGCACTTCGAACGTAACAAATTATGATCTCCCATATGCAAGTATGCACGAAAAAAGCTAGTCGATAAAATCGCAGATATCGCGGCAACGTGCTTTTTATTCTGCGACGAACCGTTTTACTCGCGATATGCTCTCAGGAAATTTACCGTAGATCGTTTCTTCAATAATGTTAAGGGAAGTATAAGAGGGTAAGGATGGCTGCAGGGTCTGCAACGAATCGTTGTACCGGCAGCGAGACTGCGCTCAAGAATTTATAAATTTTTCCAAAGCCTTTTAGGAGAACATGCTCGTAACTCTACTAAGAGATCATGCCGGTTTCACAGAATAAAGCAAAAAAAATTTGCAAATTGATTAAATCATCAAACGAACTGTTGCCAAATGCGAATTATTGACTTTATTTACTTTTTTCGGTTTTTTTAAACAATATTTATATATATTTCTATTTATGTATATTTCTATTTTAAATTGATCAGTCCAAAGATTTCACTTTTTTCCATGGTTACGGAACAATGCTTTCATATCGTGACGTAATATAATATAATGGATAGAAAAATGAGACAAACTTTGGATTAAAGATAAGAAAATTTGATCTGAACAGTATTTTGATCTTCCTTTTGCTGCTAAGATAGGTCAACGCCGAATGAATCTTTCCATTCCTTGAGCATAGTGGTATAGTGAAACCACAGGAAGCTGCTATGTACGAAGCTCGCGACTTCAGAAGCACTTTTTCTTTATCGTGAATATTTCAGGAGTTTCACTCGTTGTGGTGCTTTTTCACAGGATACCGGAAGAGCACGATGGTGCACGTCGGAGCGGAATATGCCAGACGTTCGTTCAACGTCAAAGCAACGAAAGAGTCCTTGACCCTCCCCGTAGTCTCGTCGACTTTGATTTTTTATTGCACCGGCTTTGATTTTACTCTTCGCGTATCCGCGTACAGGGATCAGACTTGTCGAGCGCTTTGCCTCCGACTTACAGCAAGTATCCTTCCTTACCCTCCGTGTAAGCTTCGCAAGATTTTATTTGGAAGGCGGATGATCCTGTTTAAGAGTCGAAGATTACTCTTAGATAGAATATGAGCTTTTACGTATAAAATTGAGAATAAAAGAAGTAAATAGAAAAAGAATATAATTAAATTTCAACACTTGTTCTAGATGAACAAATAAAACTTATAAGAAATATCTTGCTTTTGCATACAAAATTAAAACAGCAATATAAACTATAATATATGTATTAATTCAAATACTTCAAAGTCTCAACATAATCTTAACAATTAAAAAGAAATGATATACGTTAAGAATATATATTTTATTACATTTATAAAACAGATCCCATTTTTCATGAATATGTAAATTAAAAAGAATTAATTAAAAGAAATTAATTTCCGACTCATGTTCTAAAGTTTATTGGTTTTATTTACTAAATAATTAAATCCGCAAAGTTTTTTCAGATAAAGAAAAAAAATAGATAATATTGTTACATGAGCTAAGTGCTACGATCTCCCTTACCATATTACAGTAATAAGCCAGACGACTGAATGTCACGAGTGACTTAAGGAAACGTCAAGTAACTCACTCCCCTTAATACGATCTACTACTATTAGAGTAGCTAATTCTTGTATCATCCCTCCTCGGCATCATCTAATACCACCTCTAATTGAATTAGAGCTAGCTAGTATTAGCTAAGAACACTCAGTTAAGCGACAATATAACATCTAGAAGAGAAATATCATTTCTATAAATCGATTTAGTTCATTGAATTCTGACGATATGTATTATGTTAATGGAACAAATTCGTTTTTTTTTCCAAAATATACAGATCACATACATATTATTAAATATTATTATTATTATTATTATTATTATCAATTATTATAATTATGGTTATAGTTAACAGTTTTTAATCCGTAGTCTGTATGTAAACTGTAGCAACATTTAACTGAAATAAACTATGACAATACAATATAATA
>NW_017304450.1:366209-369013 GCF_001594115.1 Trachymyrmex septentrionalis | reverse complement strand
ACTAAATCGCCTATCTTTGATCACAAACTGATGTTAATATAAAATCCGTTAAAGTATCTCTGTCGATATTATTTTAATATAAGATTTGTACTGTTTTCTTATCCATAAGCACAATAAATTTTAACTTTTGCTTTATTTATTTCTTTTAAAGATAAGTTAAAAATAGAGAGAGTTTAGTTAGAGACAGTTAAAAACATTTTAAAAAGTTAAAGACAGTTAAAAATAGCATTTATTTCTAACTCCAAACAATCCAACACATAAGTAATATAAATTTTTTAAATAATAAAAAAAATATTTTTTTTTAATTTTTGTGAAATGACATAGATAATAAACTTTATCTTAAATATTATTTAAATGTATTTATTTTTAGTACGACACGCGTTTAAAACAATATTCTATATATAATTGCACATTAAGGATCGTAAATAATTATGCTGTTTACATTATGCGTGTGTATAATTGCTTTTGTGTTTAACTAAGCAACATTTTATATTTTTATCTATAACTACATGTAATAAGATAGATGTATTTATATATCAATAGATTGATATTTTTACACTATACCATCGACGGACCGCAAAGTATTATACATAACAATAATTATAATAATTACTATCAGTTATTGTTACAAGCGTTATATAACTATAAATATTGTTTTCAAGAAGTTAATGTTTCTATTATAAAATGAGCAGAAATGATAAAAAATAATTTAGAACGATGAACTCTGCAAACAATTGCAACAAGTTAGAAAACATATCATTATATAATTATGAATACTGATATGGATGTAATTATAAAGTTCTGAAGTTCTTGCGAACATTGTAAGATTAAAAGTCGGATAATAATTTTGCGGTGCTTTTATATAAACTTATAATTAAATGATCCTAGTGCACCATTGCAAATTTTAGATGCAATCTCTTTAGCATACAAATACGAGAACACTAAAGACATGAATAAATCAATCTCTGTCGACTTAAGCCATATGTGTTTAAGAGCACTTATAATGATGTGAGGGAATGTATAATTCGCTGCAAAAATAATATCAGCTACAACTTAAAGGACATAATATCTAAACGAATGATTACGAACATTAAATTGTTGGTTATCAAATAAGAACCTATATTTTATTAAATTGATGTTTGTCCTGAATTATGAAATATATTATACTATTAATAATTTAAAATTGTCTTGAACTGTATATTGCTAATGACACGATGATATTATTATAAGTTATTAGATTGAAATGACATTTAAATTATTTAACTTTTGATATTACTGCACTGAGAAAAATATATAATCAATTTTAATAAATATTTAGTTCAATACTGACTACTCAACTAAACATTCACTTACAGTAAATAAATATTTGTTCAGTAAAAAAATGATTGTTAAATCAAATTAACATTTCTTGTATCAAATAAATATAATATATCTTTATATTTAATAAATATTTAGTTGGCAGTATTCAACTAAATATTTATTAAAATTGGCTATTTTTTTTTCAGTGTGTAGATTATGACATATACATTTTTTGTCAATAATTATAATTTATTATACTTATAAATTCATGCTATGTAACTCTGATAGGAGCAGCGCGTGTTATATTCTTCGGATTTCATTTTATGTAATGTCGCATTCGGCATCTTTTTTCGACGAATGAAGAAGAAAGATTTGTGATCAGCAATATTGAGAGGTGTAAAGAGACTTTCAATTGCAGAAGCTTTTTTCACTTCGTCGCCTACCGCGTTGCTATTCACCCATTTGTTCTTCTTCTGCGTGTATCAGTGTACTCAACTTCGATATACTTTCTCTGTGTTCGAACTTTTTTTTGTTTTACCTCGTAGTGATGAATGTCCATCCTGTCATGACAGAAAAGATTAATCCTAGCCATTTATTCAATTTTTCATGTAATTGTGTGTGCGCGCAATCATAACAATCTTCAATCGTTTTATACAAATTCATACATGAGCCGCGCGTATTCATAATTTAAAATCGTTGCCATGGTAATCGCGTAAATAAATTAACAGAGCTCGATTAAAATTCAAACTCACGAGTTCGAGTTTCGATAAATTCTGTTTACGATGGTGCATCGTCGCATATTCTGCTTTTTTCTGCGTGATAAAAATTTATAAACTAGAACGATTAATTACATCGTGTTCACAAAACATATCTTACTAATAAAATTAATAAAAGTTAATGAGCGATTTTTATGAGTAGAAACATCGATATTTCATATACTAGAAAGTGCTTGTGACAGAATTAAAATTTTAATACAATTTATAATTTTTATCTTTTTTTATTATCTCAAGGCATTGTGTTTTTCGTTTATTATTATTTTCTATATTTTTTGCAATATTTTTAGTAAGATATACGTTCCAGTAGCTTTACTGTCGGATATACAGATTAGTCAGCTATTTAAATCTACAGTCTTAGAGAGAACTGGAGAGAACTGCATAGTACGAACAATATTCCGTTTGTGACGTCATAATCTGCTTCGGTCAGAGCAAAGCGCCGCTGGGCGTCAATTAATTCAATTCCTTTAGTCGGAGTAACGACCACATTGACCGTCAATGACATTGGAACCAAATCGTTGCAAATTGCTTTGGTCCGAGGTAACTCGAATAATTACATTCCTATAATCTCTTATTGTTAAATAAATGCAAATTCTCATAACTATTATAATTACTATGTAATAAATATGTAATTATATTTAACTGATTTACATTTACTACAAAGATTTCATTCTGTTTGTGTATTCTGATATTTACATGTATATATCTGTAGTGTATTTATAGTGAAATTAT
>NW_017304450.1:362200-366190 GCF_001594115.1 Trachymyrmex septentrionalis | reverse complement strand
CCCTCCCTCCCTCCTCTCTCTCCTTCCCCCTTCCTCTCTCTTTCCTCTCTCTCTGCGCGCGCGCGTGTGTGTGTGTGTGCACATTGGCAAATTTTTGAAAAAATAATTTTCTTAAACATTCCTTTTGATGTTAGTTTACAAACTTTTATTAAATAAGTATTGTTGCTATATTATGTTTTATTTTTTTTACACAAATAACTAATATCATCTTATGATCAATACAATAAGTAACTTGATATTTTGATCTTATTATATAATAATTTATCGTTTTAGAGTAGTGCTCACAATCAATCAATATGCATATGATATTTATTATTCTATTCTCACTCCCTCCTTTATTTATGTATTTGCGACCATTTTTGCGCCGATCTTTTTAACTCATCAACGATGCGCAACTGCAACTGTTGCAAAGGAAACATAAAAATAAAACAAATGCAAAAAGAATAGCCTCGGTTGACCAACGAAATGAAATCGATAACAGGTGAGAAGTGCCAAGCCATAGTTGGAGACAAATCACTGGGTTCTGTTTCGAGTTATTTATGTTGCGATTGCGAACGGACGAGCATCCCTCCCCCAGTAGTACACGTTGGTTTTATAAATGTTCCTTAAATGTTTGTAGAACATTAGATACGTTTAGGAAACGTATATATGAACCAATAGATGCTACCTGGATCAAATCATAAACAAATAAATCGCTTTGTGATTTTATTTTATTTGCAATTCCATTGCACATCTTCCTACAAAAATTATGTACAGTTTCGATCTTGACATTTGGATATTTTTTCTTTCCGAAATCTTTCAAAAATAGTTTGCCTTAAATGGTAGCGTCAAGCATCGAGCGTCAGAGATATGTTGCGCAGTGATATGTTTAACTCTTAGTACACATGTCTGGGTTATTCGTGTCCTGCCTATTTCTTTTTTTTTTTTTGAATATTAAGAGCACCTGCTTACATACCGGTCTTTTTTCTATTGTTAAAAAAAATTGTTTTGGCATCTAGAGAACAAATTTTGTGCGTTATCTCGATTCGTGCGTATCCTTTAACTGGCATAACTCCAAAGTTCATCTCAGGATCACAAATGATCCAAAGTGTGTATGCAGAGTATACATTTTTTGTAACTAAAAAAATGTTTTTTTTTTCTTTAAAACTTCAACTAATTCTCGGTTGTATTGTGAGAATATTTCGCGAATTATTAAAAAAAGAATTGAACCCTAAAGCAACACATTAGCCCTTAATAAACGCGATTTTTAGTACCTTTGTTCTAAATATTGTTAATAATGTTATATATTATGTTGTCTGTATAATGTTATAAAGAACATTTTCCTAATAAATTATAAGTTTTTAATACAATAGCAATAATAAAATCCATTGTTTAAAAATGAAAATGCAATGTATCTTCAATTTTTAGAGAGAGAACCATGTATATTAAAAAAACATTATTTTCAGATTACTCAATAACTAAACTTTTTGGATAACCGATACTTGAACTATTTTTTTTCTTGTAATTTTGAATGTTTAAGATACCAACTTTAAGATACTGAACCATACTTTTTCTTTAAACATTTTTGTTTTAGAGTTTTATATTTTTATATGAAACAGTGCATTTTTCTGATTTCGTTAACTATATTTGGTTTCAACAATTTATTTATAATCTGTTATGAATATATAATTGCACACATACTTTCTAAAGATGTCAAAACATATGTAAAAATTGTTTAATAATTTATATATACTTGTGATGAAATTTAAGCCAAGATACGAATGACCGGACGTGCGTATTAAGAGTAATCAAAACTAACGTGTGTACTAAGGATTAATAATTTTATGAAATTTGAATTGTGTTGTACGAGATACACTAATAGTGAAATCTTGTAGTTTACACTATATAATGTAAATAAATATATATAAATTTTCAGCATTATATATTAGGATAGTAGTGTATATCAGAACATAACTTTTCACAATTTATTGCATCAAGAAGCTGGGCAGAAAATTATTACGCAGGAGATTCAAACTTCTGTGCAATAATCTTCTGCGCAGATGCTCGACGCTCGACGCATGTAATGGCATCTTTATATATGTATTTTGAGAACTTTCGCCATATACTGTACTATACTAAGCTATCTACATTTCAAAACAATAGCCATTCAATATACGTAATTAATATCTCATGCAATGCTAATTAAATATCACAATTAGTTTTTTAAGTTATCCAATATTTAGCAACATAAATTTAATCTTTTTTAAAATTTTAATTTTGCTTTAGAGACGTAGAATGCAAAATTATATCTATCATGGAATTATATCTATCTCGAGCATGTCATATATGTATAATACTAGTAGCGAAAGCATTAAATATTTTTGATATATAGTCATATAGCTACACGCTACATGGACGAATAATTTATAAATGAAGCTCGACAGTTTGAAATAATTACGTTAACTTCTCGACGGTAAAATGGTACTGATATAAAATATGAATCTGAAGCCGATATAGTCGGTGATGCAAAAAGACTGCAAAAAGACTGCAAAAAGACTGCATAAAAAAGATTAATCAATGTTAGGAAGAGTAAAGTTATGACGATACGGACAGGTTTTTGTTTTCTACATACAAATCATAAATATCGAGAATATGTGGTTTGATTCAAATCGAATTATAAAACTTTGCCGTTGAATTTGTCGGGGATGACGTTGACAGGATCTATTGATAGCATCATGATGTTTTTGTATATATCTTCAATAATTACATACGAGAGGTACAGAGAGGATCTTCTTCTTTTCTGTTCCTTTCTTTCGTTTTAGACTTTTTTTTCTCTGATTTCTTATTTTCTTTCTTTCTTATTTCGCAACTATACGAGTATAGTATATATACAAATTTAATTCAATGTTATCAGCAAAATTGTGTTGTATAGTTCAAGATTACATTTACATTTTTACGTACTGTTTATACGTATCTTTTTCATGTAAATAGAAGCAATGTAAAATATATAAATTATTATAAATTGGATAACACAATACAAAAAGAAATAATTTGTAGATTATTATATACGCGTAAATATCAATCCTGATTATCAGTTTTGAAGATGATAATAAAAATGTTCGTTGAAGTTCGAAAAGTATTAAAAGTTAAACTACGTGAAGTGGTAAAATCGTTACTAATTTTTAACAAAAATGAAATTTGTTTTGTATATTTCTGATGTTTTATAGTTTACATCACTGATATTCTTTTCAAAACATATCACGTACACATATACACATATACACATATACACACATATACATATTGTAATCATGAAACTCTGGAAAAGAATCGGAATATCGGAATCAATTATATTGGATTTCTGAAAATATATGGAATGAATAATCTTACAGAGATGGCATTTTCCTGCATATTAGACGTCGAATATTCTACGAGGTAGCATGCCCACTGTGCACGGATCACATTAGGAGTCCAATCGCAGCTGGGTGTAGCCAGCCACTTTTGGATGCATAATGCAGTCTCTCCAGTCTCCGGGTTGCTCTGTCCTCCATGAAAACCGCCTCATGCCGCAACCTACCGTATCGTGACCAGGCTGTGAACTAACTGCCACGGCTTATATGCGCTCTTACTCTTTATTGCTCGAACTATCCTTGGCTCACTGCGATATCTTGAACCTGCTCTTTACTTTCAGTCGCCACCTATAGCATTACCATCATGTTGATTTCATAATTCGTATGTAACATATGAATTTGATAGTAGTTTAAGGCTTGTCAATAGTCAATATATAGCTGAAAAATATTATTCTAATTCTTTTAAAGGTAAAACATTTATTTAAATTAAAATTTAAGATTAAAATTTTTGTAATTATTTATTATTTAACGAAATCTTAAGAAAGAATATATAAATATCTTTTTGTCTATACATATATAACATTTAAAACTCGTTTTTTTTTTGTAAAATAAAATATATACACATAATATTATAATCATAATATTTCGAAATTTTTTATTC
>NW_017304450.1:356343-362100 GCF_001594115.1 Trachymyrmex septentrionalis | reverse complement strand
TATATATATATATATAATGAATTAAATAAGTATTGAAAATAAAATGTAATATATAATATATATATTGCATTTTATTTTTATTGTTACTAATATAATAGTTACTTAATATAAATATACTAAGCTATAATTAGCTTAGTATAATTTCGAGTAACTAAATAGTATTACTTATAATCATATAATCTGATAAGTAATAGGCTAAACATAATGGTATTTGTAACATTATACCTATTCGCCAAAAAAACGAGTTATTATAAATTGTAAATGATTTCATATGAAATTAATTCGCGCTTATCTATTTCGCTGTGTTTTTGGGCTCTCTCTTGTAGTCTTCCCAGGTTAATACGAAGAATGGAAGCAGTAATGCGTGCATAGCACATCGATGACGTACACGTCAGTCTTCATACTGTAATGTCGGTCGTCGATAGGACATGAGGATGAAAAATGACCAAAAGTTCTCTCCAGGCTGAACGATGCAACGCGGCAGGGGTTGAGGGAATACAGAGGGAGGTGCGCGAAAGGGAGGTAGGTTGTGAGTGCTATTGATTGCCCATCGCCATTGTTGCCGGCCGCGAGGACCAGAAAGGGTAGGAAATAATGTGATATTACCGAGCAGAAAGCGGTGATAAATTGATATCTAAACCGCGGCTTTTATGACACCAGTCGTTCCATGAAATTTGCATTAAGCCACTACTGTCAAAAGAGAATCCAGTTTCTAGCTGCTAGAGGAGGACAGTAAGTCAACATTAATTTTTGGACGTGCCTGATCGGCTGTAATATTCGACTCTAAATATTTAGAGTTTCAAATAACGGCAATTTCTATCAAGAAATATATAGGATTAATAACGTGTTTTGTAATAACATAATTAATGTGAATTTTCTGTCATAAAGCAAGAGGTCTATAAAATAAAGGGACAATAGGATATTTTAACTATCATATTAACTGTTAATGTCAACTTATTAGTGATAAAGAACGAGATTTAAATCGATCCTCTTTTAAGGAACAAAACGTGAATTAATCGATGTTACTTTATTTTGTGGATCGTCAGACACAAAAGAGGATCTAATGGATCCAAACCGTCGTATTGACCTCAAGTTAGTTTTATTCTATTACGTGAATTCATTCATCTTAGATTTTTTTCATTTTCTAGAAAAGAATGCGTGCTTTTACACATCTAGAAGCTTCCTACTTCAAGGAGATAAACGATGTTCACTGTTACAGTTTGATATGGCACATGTTCTTATTTTCTGCAATGTCTCAGTGGTTTCGACCAGCGATCTATATTTTAGCTCTCTTATAGCGCAATCGTTTGTTACATCCATGAAAGTGACATGTAGGAATTGTTTATTAAGAAATATATAAAAATACAAATTTGTATTATTTAAAGTACTCGTAGACTAAGTCGTTGTGAATTCTTTCACAATCGTAGATTTTACCGACACGAAGATCATTGTGGACCGCTCTGAAAAATTCTTTTATTTGTACTGTAATGCTGTAATATTGCGCGAATGCTCTCGTGGATGCAATCACGATAAATGGAGACATGAACGATGATTATTACTAATCAGGTGCAAGATTAGATTCTTTCAGTGATTTCTTAAAAGCGATTTTATTTAACAAGTTTTAATATTGTCTAATATTTTTTTATATACTGTATTAATGTAGCAATGGTGAATTTATTAATTTCTATTCCCAAAGTTATGATATTATATTATACAAAAAGAAAGCGAAAGCACACGTTATAATAATCATATATATATATTATATATATATATAAAAAATTGGTTACCTTATTTTATTTATATTATATTTTGAAACTCAAATATATGGTAACACGTAATATACGTAATGCAAACTCAATTTTTATCGAAAATTAATACTTTTGTTGTTGCGTTGTAAAAGTTAATGGGAATTTGCGATATATATATTATTACACAGGGAAAATTCGCTCTGCGGCGAACAAGTTTTTTAGTACATTTGAAACTTTATTCCATTCTCCAGTAACCATCTATAATTTTGACTCTAAAACAAAGTAACGTGAAACGGTAATTCTTTATTCGATAGTGGTAACTCACTCACTCACTCTCTCTCTCTCTCTCTCTCTCTCTCTCTCTCTCTCTCTCTCGTATCCTTTAAAATTGCAATAAAATTGGTTTTGGCTCTTGCTATGCAGTTGTACAATACCGCAATGCAAAATGAAAGAAATTTTTCGATAATTGTACGAATATTTAAAAAATTGAATGTAGAAATCTAGTTGACATTCCGTGCGATGTTATAAAACATTTCCATCCAGTTTTTTGGATTTAAAAAGACATTTATTGATACTATAATATTGTAATCTCTAGATCAAACATATGAAAATTATATTTATATCTATGTATTTTATTTGCTTAACTATTTTGTAAAAATGCAATAGCAAAGATCTAGCATGTGTAATTTATATCTAAACGTAATGAAGTTTATATTCGACAATGTGCGACAGTGAAACTGCTTAATAGCGAATAGGTTTGATTGCGGTGCCATGTAGGTAATATATACGCGAGAATCAATTTTGTTCGTGAATTCCAAACAGCGTGTCGTATATACGAGGTCGTTTCAATCACAAGCAAATCACGGAACAGCAGGGTGATGCGAGAGGCTCCAATTACAAGAAGATTGCGAGACACGAAGTGAGAAGAAACGGCGTGGCGCGTGCTCGAGCACGTGCAACTCGTCGAGAATATAATCCATAGACGAGACGCATTCTTCACCTTCAAAAGTGTTGGCAGCTACTCAGCACAATTTACAAAGACATAATTGCTGGAAAAAAATGAAAGACTTTTGAGTATGCTTAACTATAACTAAGACTCAAAGTTCTGAACGTTGCCACCATAAAGAATTGTACCTTTTTAAAGATAATTTTATCAACAACGTTCTTATAACATATATTTATATGCTCAATCTTTTATTATTTGCTGCTAAAATTCCAAATACTAAACATAATTTTAAATGCAAAAAAATTTTATTCTATTTTAAGGAATAATCTAAATTGAAGACTAATCTCCAACAGCATCGCTGTTTTATCGATAAAATACAATTTATACACGTACGATTTACGAACATCCATATATCCTCGCATATCCTTGTATACTATTATATCAATATCGCACTCATACATACGCATAAGTTTTTGTAATACATTTTCATGTATTTTCATTTCTCATGTTTCGAATTAAGTGTCCAATTCTATTTCTAATAGCGAATTCGAGTGGACGCACTAGTGCACACTGGATGCATGTTAAAGCCGTTATACACTGATTTAATTTGAATGTAAAAGTGAAATGTAAATATTTCGAATTATAAAATACACATATGCTAACAGCATTATTATATTATAATTTTAAATATATGACTTTCGCTTAAGACATTTAGTGTTGTGGCTATATGCTCCCTTTTATTTATAAAAGGATATTAAATGTCGATAGTAATTAGTAAGCAAACTTATCCTTTCATATCAATGTCAGAGTTTACATTCACATTTATTTCAACTCGTTTTTTATGAGATGGATAATAATCAAGATGGAAATCGTCTATGTATTACTTTTGTTATCGCACTTCCCTGCGTTTATTGTGCGAGTTCTTTCAAATAAAATCATAATTTACAATCATAATTTAAAAAATACACAAAGCAATAATTTATTAGTGTTATGAACTTTACTAATATTTAATTCATATTCTCAGAAGGGGCAAAATATCGAAAAGTGTTTGCAAAAAATAGAAAACAACTTTTAACAAGTGAAAAAGTAATATCTTTCTTTATAGAAAGTGAAAAAGGATGTGAAGCGTTAATTCTTGAAAGAAACACTGCTCCAGTTATGGCTTACGTGATACCTATCTCACTTTTATCTCGGCGAAATTATTTTGCTCTATTCGTATTATTCTTGTCTTTTTTCCTTTAAACTTTAGCGTTTCTCATCCTTATTCTTCAACTCATCTCATCTCTCTTCTTCCACGATCGTATCGTTTTGATGAACGATAAGAGCGACTCTCGACCCCGACTAAATTGTACTATTAATTGTAACCTGTGCGCAACTGGTATGCAACTGTGTCGAGTGCAATAGATCGTCCTTGGCCTAAATACCAATTCTTGAAGACAATGTTTAATACGCAGATTTTGTCGCGTAGATGTTGAGACTGTCGTTCATTTCGTATTATTTGTTGAAAAGAGATTGTAATTGATTATTTCAGTTTATACAGTTTGATGTAACAACTTTGTAGTTATCCTATAACATTATATATAAGAAAAATATATTACTTGACAAAGCTTCAATTAAATATACTGTTATCATGAATATATCACGCAAAATATACATACGTTTCGATATTACATCTGCCTAAAGACACGATGTTCGACTAGTTTAGAACAGTCGATTGCACAAGATATCTCATTATCGACAACATCGTAACAGCTGGCTGCAGCATCTGTCTACGCCATTGATTCGTATTATATTTACAAGAAAAGATGCGGAATCTATGAGCAAGCTATGATGCTTCCAGTTCTAACGAAGATCGTTGCACATATATAACGCTATTACAAGATATTTATGATCTATCTTGTAGCAATTTACCTTACCTCCATTTCTACGGCGGCGAGAGTTTCCGCCGTCTTGCCTCCTACTCCATTTACTGTGTCGCACCGCACGCTTTCTCCTGTACAAACATGATGCTATTCCTCCGGAATACCCACGTCAAAATACCTCGCAGTCATGCTTTCACACATATATAACATGTGAATCAAACCGGCTATGCGTACATAGGCGACGAACGTGCGTTGCACCCTTAATAATCGCGATACGAACCAATTGAATGCACCACACGTTCAATGTGTATCACGCGAAATACATATGCACCTACGCAATTCAGCTTATTCGTGTTGACGAAATATCCATGATTATATGTTTGTATATCATAAAGTAAAGAGACATGATCTAATATTTGTCTATTCTTATGAACTAACAATAAGTGAATTTTCAATTAGAAGCTCATTCACACAAATTATTTGTTAAGACGTATTTTAAATTCCGCACGGAAGAGATCCGGGTTCGACTCCCGAGGCAATATTTTTCGCAATAAATTTATTACAGTTTTTTAAGATTTAGGAAATTTTGGGGGGATTATCAATATTTCAGATTGATTGCGTTGAAAGTCCGACATATTGGCACGCAATTATCATTTCTGAAATTAATTCATTTAAATGAATATATATAGTAATTCAACATCTTAACATTCAGACCGTAGTGGCGCTTCGTATTTAAAGTAATGTTATTTTTTATTTTGGATATATAAACTTTACATTTATAAAAAACATAAGCTCCTTCGAAGTATAAGTTCAACCTTCACAAACAGTTTACTAAATTCAGTTTTCATCAAAATTTTCTCCGCAAATAACGCAATTAGTCTTTTCATTACTTTATTCATTGTTTTCTTTAAATATTAATGCTTTTTGTGGCATTCGCCGATTTTTTATCTTTACTTATCCTTACTTATCCTTATAATATCGCCCACCACTTCATTGTTCAGTACTATTCAAATAACGTGCAACAAAAAATAACGTATAAAATAAGCAGTTTTAAAACAAGAAAATTTTATAATTTACAATTTAAAGAATAATAGATATTTATATTAAACTAAAAACGATATTTGACTTGTATTTAATAACTTTTACTAGTTGATTAAGTTAACTCCGTACTGACGTAAATAACACAACATAATTCATAAAC
>NW_017304450.1:340033-356243 GCF_001594115.1 Trachymyrmex septentrionalis | reverse complement strand
TAGATATTTATATTAAACTAAAAACGATATTTGACTTGTATTTAATAATGTTACTAGTTGATAAAAAGTTAACTCCGTACTGACGTAAATAACACAACATAATTCATAAATACTGTCTCTATATTCTCATGTGTCCTAGCTCTCACATATAAGTGGATTTGCCAGTGCAGTGGCTTAATAAATGATACTATATGTGTTTAAATAATCCTTGTCTTATACCAGCCGTTGTACAATGTTATTCGACCTTTTTTTATCTATGCTGTATAATAACGCATTCTCTAAATCTTTCTATGATTTCCATTACCTTCTCTATCTCTCTCATACTCTTTCAGCTTATTTGGTTCTCTCAAATTTGCCATTTTGATTGTCATGCTGGTAGGACACGCCCATGACTTAATCTCAAATTTCGATCTTTTGAATGTTTATTCTGTTGAAACTATTCGTGATTAAGTTTTAACGTGATTATACTTGCTTCCCGCAACTTCCATTTCGATAGCCAATTTAAGAAGCTTGTAAAAGAAAAGTACGTTCTGATGGTGCAATGCAAATTTTTTGAACGCCAAGAAAATTGTACTTCCTTTAAACTGGTGCATTGAATATTCGTTGTTCGATAAAAATCGCTTTACTGTCTAAACGATACTAATTTTGAATAAATGTTCAATTAAGCTTAATTATAGATCGAGTGTATGACTGATCATTTTCTTTTTAATATGCAGAAATAGGTGAAATATTCCAAAAATAGTGGTTTCTATTTTAATTCATGTTCAATTTTTTAATATATTTCAATTATTTTATGAAAATTTTACTGAATTCTTATTTAAATAAAGCGTAAATGAAGACAAGATTGGAATCGAAAGTAATAAATATAGTCTTTTGCTAAAATTAATCCATGCAACGTTTCTTTAAAAGCGTAAGCAATACATGAAAGCTAGGTCACAACTCATGACTATTGCAATCTATCACGAATCTGAAATTCATTCGTAAAACTTGAACATCGAACGAAAATCCTCGCGCTACTCTCTTTTCCTAGTGGTTGCTCAGTTTTCAGAACAGTGTTTTGCTAGCTATAACCGTATGTAATTTGTTTGTGTACGTTCAGACAAGTTTTCTGCGTCTGCACCCATTTCGTATCTCGGCGTAGTTTCGGCGCCCGCATAATCGTGGTGGTGAAACTTTCCTGGCTGGCACAATGCCATTCTCCTAGTGGACAACATCCACATACATATGTTTACGGTAATATTTATGCTGACGATGATTTTTGGCTACCTAGTAACACTCGCTCCTCGTCACGTTCTTGTTGTCTTGACATATGCACAATTTGGAATTTTTATTATTGCAGAATATTTCTTAGTACAAACAGTGATGAAGCAAGGATATGCATCAGTCAATTCAAAATATTCTTATTGCAATGATATTATAATCGATAATTATAAATTTAACACTTTAGATAAATATTTCCTATAATTTGGGGAGAAACAAACCAGAAATCTATTCAGTTACAAAATGCATACTAGAAATGCAGAGTAAAATAATCATAATGAGAATATTTTGTTACCAACTGTAATATTATTATTAGTATGTAATGATATTATTTCGAACAAATACAAAATTGATGCAGACTCGATGCAGATTAATATCATAAAATATAATATAATTATAATGAAGAGAGAATTTTTAGGAATAATTGCGTGTTTTTTTTACATTTTAAAATTATCTTGCCATAAGTGTTTTTTATACATTTTATTTTATTATGTCCATGACATTTTGATTAAAATATATAGCTGCGAAAATAAGAAAAAGAATATCACGAAACGATGCTTAAATCTGTGCGCTTTCGGAAAGGCATATTGCCAACTCGGAATTTAAATCCCACCGTTCAAACTAGCTTTTTCTATCTTCTTGTTCGTATTTATGATCTCGAAATAGAGAATGAGGAATATGAATAATTCACATAAAACACGTTTATATATATATATATATATATTTGAAGATTAAACATTTTAATTATTTTTGTTACATTTTTAATACGAATGCAATATCTTAGGATAAAATTTTCTATACATCTGCCGCGATTATGCAGAAGATATTTATAAATTGCAAGATTATATTTGTTGATTTTGATAAAACTTACGAAATACATGTTAGAATCCAAGCGAAACTAATTTGCATTTATTATAACATTAAAAATCAACAAACGCTTTGTTCGCGATAAATGAATTATTATTTTCTTTCATTTAAAGTTTATTTATATATTAACATTGTATGGAATAAATTTATATTTGCATATTTTATATAAAATTTATAATGGAAGAAACTATCTACCATATTACTTATTTTGAATAATAATGCATATATTAATAATTTGTGTGCGAAATTTAATATACATTACCATATGTTTTTGCCATTATGTAAATTTTGTAATACTTTAATAATATATATTATGATCTGAGACACGTATGTGGTTTAGAGAGAAACATTTTTGCAATTTAAAAAAATTTTATTCCCATTTCTCATTTTCCAGAAATATACTGATTTTATTCTTTTTAAAAGTTTTAGAAAATCCTGTAGGTCATAAATGATGACAGCATTTATTCTTGGTAAATATAGTATTAAACAAATATATATATTTATAATGATTTTTTCACTTATAGTATTAAATACGTAACGATTTTTATTTTTTATCAATAACGGATGGTGAAGGAGGAAATGATGGCTCGTTCCATTCGATCCTAACTGGCCGCGCCGTAAACCGACGGAATCGAATTAACGTCTTGACGTTTCCGATTGATTTCTGCAACGTAACGAGTACGCGAGTATCCGTCGGAAATCATTCGCCGCACTAGTTCATGAAAGGAAGGAAAGGTACATATGTAAAGGTGAAGAGCTTTTAACGTCCTGAAATCTCATTAAGATAGCAAAAGTTACTTCTGGACTTCGCGACTCGACTATCTTTTCATTATAACGATCGAACGTATATATGTTACATATATATTGTATCTCGATAGCATATATACAATATACATACTTAGATATCTGTTCTATATATGTATTATGTATGTTCTATATATATATATATATAGTAAAGTATGAATACTTTGTAAGAATCATGATTTATATTTGAATCAAATAAATAAATTTTGCAAAAGCTGTGAAGTTATAAAATATATCAAATACAATAAAAATGCCAAGATGAGCTAGCGTTAGATCTTGTGTGTATACATAAAATTTATCGTCTAAAGATATAAATAAAAGAGACATAACCATTTCGACTCTTTGTTTTGGGTTCTCTTCAATACAATTGTCAAACAAAGTAAGTATCGAGTTAACTATAAAATTATGCATTAGTAAAAAAAATTCTGTAAATTCTACAGTCAAATAAAGTGAGATGCATGGTTAAATAGTAGTTACGCATCGTAAAATTATCTTGTCATAAATGTATTATATGTCAATTGGTTAATTTTATCTTAACACCATACATGTTTAACCACATTGATTTTGATAACTCAAATCTCTGCGGCTATATGCTTTTATATTATAATTTTCCTTTTCATTATTTTATTTCTGGATAATTAATTTTACGAAATGCAACTATTTATTTAATTATGCACTTATTCTATTTGATAGTGATTTATAGAATTTTTTTTAGTGTAATGTAATTTTATGGTTAACTCAACTCATACAATTGAGGTTCTAAAACAAAGAATTGAAACATATACAGTTTTCTTTACATCTTTAGATATAACTTTCATATATACATGCCTGTCTATCTAGTGTCGGCTCAGATTGGCATTTTTATTTTTAAACCTAAAATATTTTAACTTGTGAAACATAATTTTAGTAAAAAAAAACCGTAATGTCTAATCGCATGTATCAATTATCTTATTTTAGATACATTAAAGTTTTATCAAGTTGTAGTTTGTTATACATGTGATTTATTTTCTATATACGTTGAATTCTATACGTTGAAAAATATTATAATTAAATAAAAGTAAAATATGAATTTGAATATGATCTAGAATAAATTAATTAATCTTATTATAAGGGAAAATCCGTGCGATTAATTCAGAAAGCTGTGCAGACGTTCGCCTTGAACTTTATTGTATTAACTCCTTAATTCATACCTGCTGCTGTACGATTTCGTATATCGCGGCTTACGGCACGACGGAGATACCTTTCTTTGGAGGCGACGGATATTACCCGACTGAAGCAGTTTCGTATCTGTCTCCAACGAGAGAGCGGACGACAAGACGAACGTCTCTTGGCGCTGTTCTGAATTCGCAATGCGATAAACGCACAACACGTAAACCGGGATCCATTAATACGGCTGTAATATGTTTCCAAGTTTCTCATTAAAAGCGATGTAACTTTAAAAATAATCATCTTAAAAGTAATATAAAAATAATGTAAGTATTCTGCTTAATAATATAAATATTCTTAGAATATATTTATAATAAATATTTTTAATACTTATAAATACAACATCCAGGATGCTTTTTAATAATAATCTGTTTTATAAATTATTTGTTAGTTGTATCATCTTTTAACAGTTTGCAAAAATCACAAAGTGATTTTTGTTTCAGTATTTTTGCTATTATAATTTTTTTTATTTCAAACCGTTAGCTTCGCCATATTCTTAAGCAAAGCTATCAGCAATATATAATATAATACTAGAATATATTTTATATAATTTTGTTAGCGAGAGACTTTCAGTATCACACATATATTGTATAAATAATAATTTCTCGCGGCACGCAGTGGTGCGCAAAATGCTAGTGAAGTTCCGCAAACACACACAATACTGAATGAAGACGAGATACGTCGTAGCATGAGCGTATAGCACGACGAAGAGTGGAGAAGAGATGAATCGAGGAAGAAAACAGGGAGGAGTTGGCGGAACACGTAAGAGGATGGGTACTCGTCAAGGGTGGATAAAGGGAGTAATTTTCGCGGGTACACAAGCTGTAATTATTAATGAAACGGATGGCGGTGCGGGCGGCGTTGTACCTCGTCGCACTCGTCGCACGAGCTTAGCAGTCGACTTCCCCGTCTTCGGTAACACAACGTGAAGCTTTCCGGCTCCATCTCTTCACAAGACCTACATTTATAAGGACTCATTTTTCATTTCACGTGTCCGCTGGAATAATATACCGAGGTTGCTCTACCGTGCTCACTTAAGAGGCGTCGCCATTTCTTACTCTTATTCCCGTCGTCGTTCTTACTTTAATCCGCGTCTGCGAAAGTATTTTCGCACTATGACTTGGCGGTTTTACTGTAATTGTCTGTTTTTCAAACCGCGATAGAATGTTTGTAATGTGAAATTTCATGATCCCCCTAAAACGAGCCATGGAATTTCAGCAACGCGATGAATCATTCTTTGCATAAGTTTTCTAATAGATCTATAAATCACGTAACTTTTATAAATTGCATGGTACGTATTTTTTTGTGAGATTATATTTTCAACTTTTGTGACATAAATTTTAGCTTCCATTTTATCACAATTCAAGTTATATGAACTAATTCCATTGAATAGAACATTCGCTTTTGAAAATTAAATTCAGCGAGACGACACCAGACATATTTTGACAGATGGAACTAGTTCTAGAGAGTACGCAGCATCGTAATTACAAAGCTTTCATGCGAATCTGTCGTTCCTATATAGGAATAATATATGAGTTCTATAATAATCTCTTTCATCTTAGATTATTTTATTTTAGATTTGGACTATTATATATAGAGAGAAAAACACGTATAAACACCTTTCTATTTTATCATTTATGATAAACCATTTTTTATTTCACATCTTACAAAATATTTATTTTTTTATTTTATTATACATATATATATATATATATATATATATATTCTATTATATTTTATATTCTTGTCTGATATTATATGTGCATAATGCAATAAAAATGTTTAAATCCAATTTTATAAAATATATTATTAAAAAATATGTAATATACATGTGTATTATATATGTATCTAATCTTGTATATATGTAAGTATATTTACTTTAATTATAAATGTTAGAATAATATTAAATTATAAATATATTCAATTTAATTATTTCCATATTCCCAAGATTAACAAGATCATAATAACGGTCATCAAATTTAAAAACTATACCCTCCCTTCACATAAAAATTTTCCACACAAAGCGAAGTTCATCTTATATACTTCACCGCTGCTTAGGGGCTTTCGACTATCCGTTATAAAGTGTATACATGGAAACAGTATGTTTTCTTTTCTAGGGGAAAAAGGGGATACATAGGCTGCGTTCCATTTCACGTATAATGCGCATAAATGTGTCATTTTATCCTTGTCTTTCGCCGAATGTCAAACAAGGATAAAATCATACATCATGCACATTATGCGTGAAATGGAACGCCATACTATCTTGACGCGTATACTTTACAACGCATAGCAAGAGCCACTCCATACCAAAATATAGATCGGATTAGACTAAAAAATTTAAATTATACAGATTAAACACACGTTTATATCGTTAACTTTATTTATTTTTTAACAACATTTTAACGAACAACAAGCGATGACTAAAATCTATTGGAGGACACTTAGAGTCATGATCTTGACAACGTGTATTAAGTATTCGATAATATAACGATTGATGAATCTTTCATTCTGTCAGCAATAGTTGAATTTATTTTTATGTTGCGTCCAGCAATAATAAGAAGGCGAAAACTTCTCATTAGAAAAATTAATTTTTACAATGTAGAATTGTTAATTCTTGTTTTTTTATCTAGCAATCGCAATATTACACAATATTAAACGATAACAAATGAAAATTTTAATTGTTTATTTTTAATATTTGTTTTTATTGGCTGATTATTTCTGTAATATGATATACCAAAATTGTATTAATGAAAACAAAAAGGATACAGAAAGATTGGCAAAAACCTGAATAAATAGACGAGTATATAATATGTGAATAATTCCTGTCCCTGATTATGAATATTCAATAAATTTTCTTATGTTTATAATTATGTTTTTTAATGTAATATTTTATTATTATGCAAGAAATGATGTTCGCGAAATATAATATAATCTAAATCTCTATACAAGATATGACATGTAACACAAGTAACATATGCAAATAAAATCAGTATAAAATAGCTACAATTACAGTGTCAAGAAAATAAATGACGTTTTGTAAAGACTTTTATAAAGAAAGCATTCCTGTTTATGAAAAATGACGAACTTGTCGCCACGGAAGAAGGTGACTCATGGAACGTTATGCATATAATACACTCGATGTCGTCCCTTTATTTTTCTATAGTCTAAAGATTTTATTCTTAAATTTAGCTTATAAACTAAAATAAGTATGAATCTCTTGTATTGCGGACGTTAAGTAAATTAATGCGCACCATCTTTACTGTCGAGAGTCGAGAATGGCAAAGTGGGTGGGAGATGTGAGGTAATAAATATCAAGTAACTAAACGTTGCTACCGAACCGAGGTAGTAGAAACTTCAGGCAAAACAAATGAATGCAGTAGTAACTACGTGAATCCTATTCTACCAGTCATATAATGATGGAAGACATCAAAACAGACTTATATATGAATAATTTCCTTTCCCCTAGATGCTCACTGATTTCATGAAAAATTGTTCAATTTCGCACAGACTATTTTTTTTATAAAAAAAAAGTTTTTTAACTTTATCCATAAAATTATATATTAGTATTTTATTACCTACCTGCTAAATTACATATATGAACTTGATGTATGATATACACAGCGCAATACGAATTAAATTGTAATAAAAAATTAAAACTAATTGAATTTATAACACAGCATGCGAAAAATATTTTTACAGGAAATGCGAGTAATGCGATACTCACTGAAGTGCTGAGAGAATTAACGTAAAACGATCTTGAAAGCAGAATGAAGGGCTGGTAACGCTCTTCTTACTACTTGCACCAAGTAAATTCTAGTTTGCGCGTATGCATTATCTCGACTGTTTAGCGATAAATATTTCACGCCAGTGTTTCGCTCCGCACTTGCACGGTACATTGGAAAGCCATTATGCTCGGTCTTACCCTTTCTCTTTCTCTCATATGTATCCGTCCTGTTCGCGATTTACGCATCAGTGCATTCTGCCGATGCACAGTAGCTGCGTCTTAATCTACGTAACCACCAAATTGCTGCCTCCTTTGTGATCGTCGGCGAAGTAGACGATTGGAAATTTTATGATTGGGAATTTATTGAGAACAATTATTAAAAAAAAGAAGCTTTCTTTATTTAAAATTTTTTTTAAACATATCAGAGATAAAAACAATGACAAACTACAACTGGAATTATTTTCGTTGAATTTAAATTTTAAACATAAATCTCGTACACTTATCATGTATATTTTCCATTAAAAATTAAAATCATTGAAGTTATATTTAATTTCCGCATAAAAAACCATTTTTAAAAATCTCTTTGCTTGTTGTTTAATTATAAACAAAAATAAACATATTAATCTCAAAATTGTTTAATTTGTATAAGGATAATTTTAGCACAGATTTTCGTTTATTCGGTATATCGTATATACAATGTATAATATAATAGGAACATATATTATTCCGGAAATCTGAAATATTGACTGAAATTTCAATTTTACCACTAGCAAATAGAACACGCTTTGTTTTTCACTGGACCACATTGTGACGCTAAATAATTACACTTTAGCAATAGTGCTGTATTGTAAGAGAAGCATACTCTGATTAACATTTTTACATCTTTTTATCATATAGAATTACTTATACATTACTTCTTTGAATTTGTCTACAAACAGAAATATTATACAATATTAATAATTATAACAATATAACATAGAATTTCAACCAACGTATCTTAGTTTTTTGAAATAATGTTAAACATGTTAAATCTTACGTGGGTAGTTCAACGAATGAAACTTTTTTGCGTAAATATAAATCAACATTAATAGATGTACTTACACTAATTGTAAGTAAAAGGAGAGGATATTCGTTCACGTTTTATATAATTGTGATTTTGCGGCAGTTAGTTCTTTGTATAGTCATTGTTGCAATGTTCGAATAATTAGTGACAAATGCCGTTGCGTACTTGTGTCTTCGATAAACATCTTTTCTTCAAACTGTGCATACAATTTACGCAAAAGTTCGGCTTTAACATTTTCATTCGCAAGGAACTTAAGTGCGTTCCGAGTTACGCATGAAATGCATGATGCATCATTTATCCTTGTTGTTCATTATCAAATAATAAAGAAGAATAAAACGATACATTACGCGCTTCATGCGTAACTCGGAACGCACCCAAAGACCAACAATGTATGAACAACACGTTTCGCAACGGAATTCGATACTATTTGTTCAAACATCGCAGCAACGAGAAATAACTACTGCAAGTTCACAACTATGTAGAATAAATATTCCTCATAAATAAATATCCCTCTAGCCCTGTTAGTCATTGCTAGTAGTAAGTACATCTGCCAATGTTAATTTGTACTCATACAAAAAAAAAGTATTGTATTTATATATTTATATTTGACCATTATATACATATTTATTATTTCCAAATAAATTTATAATTAATTAGTATGAAAAACAATGTTAGAAATTAGCAGCGGCGAAAAGACTTTGATCATTTATTTCTTAAAATTCCTTTTTGTTATCACAGAATTTTCAATCTTTGTTGAAGGAGAGCTGAAGATGGTTCGCATGTTTACAAAATAAACATTCTGCAGGGAGAGGCAGAATTGTATAAAAATCCAGCCGCGACTCTTGTGATCAAATCTCAAGTACTTTCCGTTGAAACGTTCCTTATCATTATTATCGCTTAATTACATGTGCGACTACCGTTGCGCGAGTTCGGCCGGAGCTTAGGGTTGAAATTTATGCGAGTGATTTGCGACGGTACTCTTCGCTCGAGTTCTCTTGCAGCGCATCGCCCGCGGAGATGCAATTTTGAAGGCAATTTAACTTGAGCCACAGGAGCAAGCGTAAGCTATGGGCAAATGTTTACTGTGAAAATCGTTATAGTCCTTCCGAAAGCTTTCGGATCGTGCTCACACAAGTGCGCTTCTTCTCCCCTCTTCTCCCTCTCTCTTTCTCTTTCTCTCTTTTTCTCTTGGGAAACGAAAATGTCTTATACGCATGGCCGTCTAATCCTTTTATTTGCTGGCTCTTGTCCCGTTTTCTACTTTGTTAGAATCTTTTTATCTTTAGAAGGTTTTCCTCTTATACATTCTCTTGTTACAATATAAATGATTTTGGAAATATTTTACAGCAGCTAATATAGACAACCATAAAATTTTTAATGACCAGCTCATAGTATTATTCCAGTTGAAAACTGTTACATGCAGTTGTAGCGCTTTAAATAATAAATTTGAAATATATTTGTATACATGTATACACTCAACGCATCAATTTACGCAAATACGTTTAAATACATACGTCTAACATATGAATATCATGGTTACGTAAAGATACGCAAAATAAAATATTACGCAAGATTAGAGTTTTTTTACTCTAAACTTGTAAAGTTACTAAAGTTCCCCAGTTGCCAGCTCAACAATATTAGATATTTATATGGCTACAAATGGCTCATTATCTTTAATAATAGAACAACGCAAAAATATTATCTCTTTTTTTTTAAATAAGGCGTTATGTTAATAAAAAAATTCCGAATTCGAATCGTAAGGTAAATTCATAAGATAAATTCTTAGACATTGATACTATTATGAATATTTTAAGAGAAATTATGGTAAAAATCATAGGTAAAAAAGTCTAAATATATAAACAAATTTAAATAAAAGATGCTATATTTTATATATCGCATGAATGCTAGGTTATTATACATATATGAAGAAAAATTTATAGAAATATATCAAAAATGCTAATTAGTATTTTGACCAAATGTTATGATCATAATGTAATAAATAGTATTATATTAGTAATTTAGTATATTAGTACGATCGTAAATTTCTGATACCAAAAATTACAAATTAATATTATTTTTTAAAGACCCGGGTTCGACTTTCAGCTGAGGTAATATTTTTCATAATAATAATTAATTATTTATAGATTTTAATATGTCACTCAGCATTATTAAGATCGTTCTAAGATGCGAAAAAGCATCAAATTTAATTAAATTGTTTGATACAGTTTATGTTTCAAGACCGAAAAGTCATTTCGGCGCGCATTTTATTACATACGTAGTATATAAAATTTGTATAGAATACAAGCATTTAAAATTTAGCTAGGTTGTTTAAAGGGATACTGGAGTTACTGATAGAACGCTCATTTCGTATTTTTCCAATTATTTCATTTTCCTTACACAGAATAAAAAGCTTTTCAAAATAAAAGAAAACACGCTAACAGCTTTGGGAAAGTACAAACCTGTATGAAAATCTAAAAAAAATTGTAAGTTACAATTTTATGTTATTACGTAAGTTACTTTTTTACATATGCAAAAATGAATTCAAGTATATATTCAAACAAAAGTACTTTCTCATATTTCAATATAATTTATGAGAATATTATAAAATCTTCAAATTATGATTTTGAAATTTACAAGAGAAATGGCAGAAAAAGTATGATTTTAGTGTACATAATCTCGCATTTATATGATATATAGGATACAGCAGAGCAAAAAATGTAAACGTAACGTTTTACTTAATGGTTTATTTAATATATGTAATGTTTTTTATTTAGTATATATAACGTATTTTCTTGATGTATATAATACTTTGTTTGGAATTACAAATCTGTTTTATCGACATCGATCAAGTTCAACCGTCGCTCCAGTATCCTCTTAAGACATTGATTTCTATATGATAGGTTGTGTTTCTCACATATACGGTCCTATAAAATATATTATTGTTAATATTATTTGTTATTAAAATACACATAATTCTGTAATTGTCAAATATATTTTTAATAATTATTTTGTTGAATATATATTTGTATATATTTATAGAATAATTATTAGAATATAAATAATTATACATTATATATAGACAGCACCTTAATTGTTAATATATCAAAATCAAATTTTGCTATTGACAAAATTACATCTTATTTATAGAATTTAGCATTTATTATTTATTTCAAGAAAAATATAATATATTAACGAATTAACGCATTGTCTCTATTGTTTGTATAATATATTAATATTGGTACCAGAAATAGTTTCTATTATACTTATTCATTTTGGTTGATTGAAGCGAAGTCTAACTCTACTTATTTTTGTTTTCGCGGATTTTGATTAATTCTTATTAATTTTATCGTTCCATCGTAATATATAATATTTGTTCGACTATTCCGCATCATAAGCGAAATATTTTACCTTTTGTCGGAACACGTATTGAGCTTCCTTAAATAATAGAGAAATTCCTGAGTTTCTCGAGTAATAACAGTCAAGCATTCCGACTCTGTAATATCGCCCTTCCTCTCAGCACCTCCCACTCTCTACCTTACATTTTACTCGCCTTTACTGTAGCACCTTCACGTCTTTTGTCAGTACTCTCAGTACTCTCGCGAATACGCGCACACTCACCTTCTTCACTTCTCGTCATAATAAAGCCTTTTGAAACAGGTTTGCAAGAACGAGTCTTGACAAAGCATACAAAATATCGTTTTTCTAGCTTAAACATTACGATACATTGAATAATCAATAATGTCGCATTTTTCCAAAGTCTTTTTACGTTCTCCTTCTACTTTTTATTCTATAACATTTATTTTCTTATTTGGCGAATGAAATACTTCTGGTCGAAATAAGACTGGTATTGTATACAATGTACGAAATAAAATGCGATACATCTTTTGTATACGTTCCATAGCTCACGACGTAAACGAGATTTACGGCACCGCCTTCTCATTCGCGCCAAATATTGAACCGTCTAAAACAATAAAAACAAGATTTATGACGTACGATAAATTAACCATCTCTACGTGCATATCACCTCACTACGAAAACTCTTGCTTATACTCTTAGAAAATATGTGACGGAAATCCACGCTTTATCCTACCAAAAAGGAAAATGTGAAGATATAAGATTCATAAAATTTTTTCTATCTTCACATTCTTTTCAATAAGATATCTTATATAATATTTATAAATCTTTTTGAGTCACTTGTTTATTAAGTTTATTTACGAATCTAAAGTGGAGATAATATGCTACACAGTTGTTAATGTTGAGAATTTTATTCTCATTGAAATATAAACACACACAAACATATAAACATACATAATTTAATTTTTTCACATGAAATGATGTAAGAATGCATTTCTCATTTCCGTAAGTCCCGAAACAATAAATGTAGTATAAGCTTTAAGCCGTAAGATACTAGCATCGATCGAATATGAGAAGAATAATCGATTACGATTGGATGATTTCTTACTGCTTAAGACTCCCTATACCTATTGTGTTTCTGGTTTATTAAAATTCGTTCACACACACACACACACACACACACACACGCACGCACGCACGCACGCACGCACGCACGCACGCACGCACGCACGCACACACACACACACATGTACATATAAAATACAATACATAAATACAATATATTATAATGCGACTTGAATGCGTGTTCTTTCCAATCTTAAGTACAGATTCTTGCTTAGCGCACAACACTTAAGGCATACGGCATAAGAAAATCAACTAATCAGAGTTCTTTCATGGAAAGAAAAGAAATAAAGGGCTTTGATTGGTTCATTTTCTTGTGCATTATGTGTTATGTATTATGCAAGAGTGTCTCTCCCCGTCTCGGATTCTATCCAGCCATACAAGTACGGAGACAATTTAGTTTTTCTATAGGGACAGATTCTGTAAGGAGTGATTATTATCTATGGATCACTTGATTGACTTTAAATAATGACAGAATTGATATTTTATCCGTTTACGTTGTTCCTAAAGATTGACAAAAAATGTGAATTGAAATGTTTAAATATATTCGGTGAATGTTGTAATTATTCCATAAGAATTATATTCATTTAGAGCAATTTGCGCTAATTATTCGTGAGTAATTCAAAATGCGAAGAAGACTTCTGCATGTCGCACTTATTAGTTCATTTCACTCTATTTTAAATTATAATATTCATGGAATACTGTACAATTGCATATTTTATAAGAAATTTTTTTAAATATACAATATTTAAAAATTATTTTTAATAATAAATTTTTTATTGAGTAAATGATTAATTATGAATAATTTTTTTCTTAACATCAAAAACTTGATTTTTAATTACGAATTTTATAATTTATACTCGTATATACACACAAATACAAATTATTATAACTTATTACATACACTTTGCTGTAAACAATTAAAAATAATTTAATAGCATATATTGAATCAGTTTTAATATTCTTATTTTAAAAATTAATAAACATTTTAATAAAACAAATTTGAAATATGAATTATTTAGATTTATAAATTATTTTAATCGCCAAAATAGTTATATAAATTCAACTAAAGACAATTTAAAAGATTTGTTTATTAATATAATTGTACGCTGACTATATTTATATTTGAAAAAGTATTTATTTTTAAGAAGAATTATTTATAAAACATGAGTACTCTCGTACGAGTGAAAATCAGTAATAACAGAAGTATATTGAGACAAAATGATAATTTTTCTACTTCCAAACAATTATAAATGATGAAATATTCTCGTAGTTTTCTATTATTTATGAAAGTCATAAATCGTAATTAACAATGCATCGCAAACATTTATTACAATTATCTACTTTTTCATTATTTTTTTACTATTTTTAATTAAATGCAAAACCCAATTGACTATTCACCAAGCATTCTCTTTGGATATTGAAATCCTTTGTTCATCTTCTATTCACGCTGTATTTTATTTCGCAGAAGTCTTCTTTGCATTTTGAACTACTCACGAATTCTTGAAACTGCGTTAGTTGCTCTTTTATGGTGCACTTTACGATCTTTGAGAAGAAATTCAGTTTTAGAAGAAGTCTGGGATGTACTGGTGATTGTGCGAAGCACTATCCTTTTCCCTTCTGCTCTTTGCTCATCAATAAAGTCGATGCAAACGAAATGATTTACATCGATTTACAAAATTCCTCGAAGAAGCTGCCTTCATTATGTTTTATATCAAAAGGTTTTTCTAGAAAATTTCAGAATTCTGTGTATCTGTTGAAAGATAGAAATTATAGTTATAAAATAAACGTTTTACTCATCATTCTTTTGAACATTAGTTATAAAAATATAAATGTAACATGAATTAACATGAAACTAACAATAAGTAAAACAGTGTAAAAAAATGTTCAAAACATTGGATTATTAAGTATAAATAAAAAGTATTTTATATTAAATAGAATTATTTAATTTTTATCAGACAACAGAAAACTACACATAAGAGAGTTTGGTTAAAATTGAACTAACAGTTCGAAACTTATTATAAAATCTAACGAGAGCGCCTATATATTGCATCCACAAGATCGATCAAGAGACGGGAATTATTTTCCCTTTAATCACCGTTCTATCAGATATGAAAATAAAAATGCTGCGGTCTCAGCGACTGCCTCTCGAGAGAATTTCTGCCTCGCACACACTTTGGCTACTTTTTTCCTCAAGTCGTACGGAAGCGAATCGGTTTGGAAAGGTGAGAGATATAGTAGCGTGCGCGTGTGCTTTAGAGAGTAAGGTGTCCTTATAAAGAGCGGTTGTAAAGTGCTGAACGTCGCTTAAAGGGTCGTCTTCAGGCCGCTATTACTTCGAGAAGAGCACTTTGCACTATTACCAATACACGAAACATGACGACGCCAACGAGAAATAGAGTCGAAAGGCGAAGACACTAGCTATCTTTAAGTCGGATCTCTCCTGTATGAACTATAGGACTATAGTCGATCTCACCTCCAAAGTTCAACAAAAAATGTTCTTCCTTATTTTATTCGCAGCGGTCTGTTTTGCGAGGAAACTCGTATCGAAATGATCCGTACTTTGTCGTACAAAGACACTACGCTCTTTAAAATATTCTATATAATATTATTTTAATAAAACATATAGGATTTAGTGAATATTTGATTTTAAAAGCACTTTGATACAAGCATCTCTTTTGATGAAAAATGAATTTCTGCTCATTCTTATTAATATTCGCTACTTTAACTTTTAAAATATAAAATGCAACTGATATATATTGTTTTTCATTTTAACGTTAAGGTTTTGTTTTTCTATATATATATATATA
>NW_017304450.1:313151-339901 GCF_001594115.1 Trachymyrmex septentrionalis | reverse complement strand
ATATATATATATATATATATATATATATATGTTTATAAATAGATAATCCAAATCTGATTGGAAAATTGAAATATGAGAGTTGTACCTTAACTGGCTTTAATATGTAAACGAATTTTTGGGTAGATAGCTGCTTTAAAAAAAATGAATCAATCTTACTTAGTAAACAATATCGTATACTTTGCCTCGTGAGACGTGTTGGGTAGATTATTCAAAAATTATTGCTTGTCACTGAGAACTTGCATCGACTGGATGCTACATGAAAGTTTTCGCGATGTTTTGGTCTTATGCAGGATATGGATGGCAGGCGATCAATCCTGATGTCGGAAACTCGAAGAGTTCTATCACGTTGGCGAAATTGATTTAAAGACCGTGTCGTAATCCTTTCGACAAAACCGTTACCGAGTAGCGAGACTTCCATTAATGTAGAATAGGCAAAGTCCCTATATAATGTTGTCGCGCACACATTTTCCCAGTGCATACAAATTGCTTGTCTTGGCGGTTATTCTTCTTGCCTCGACCAAAACGATCGAGGCAAATACGTTCGACGGAATTTCCCTTTACGACCATCCTTTACACCATCTAATCCTCCCCGTAAAAGCCAGCACTCGTGGCAAGGCGCAGCTTCGTTTTCTATAGAACGCCGCAAGGAAGAGTTTGAGAAAAGCTTCAAGATGTTACGAATAAAAGGAAGGATCTCATTGAAGTGAAATTGAGATGAGATTTCAACACGCGGATTTGGGCGGAAAATAAATCGAGCACTGTTGCGTTATTGAACTTCTAATGGTATTTTGATTGGTTATTAGATCGTTTGTCGCAGCAGTCATTTTCAAGTTCGATTATACAATACATAACGAATAATATTTATATTTTGAGTATATGTCATAACTTTTATCTTACTTGCTGCGATAACATAAATGACACATCCAACAAATTTTCAAAAAATATCGTTCAATATCGACTTTTTTCAATATTGTTGAAAAATAAATCTCTTCACTTTTCAGAGCTTACCACAAACACCAGCTGGTGGTGCTGGTGGAAAAGCAAGTGCAACTGGTTCAAGCGCTGGAATGGTCAATGGTGCTGGTGTCGATCATGAAAACATCCGGGACGGCGCTGGCATAGATACAGAGCTCGTAAGTATACAGTTAGATATATTTGTATAATTGTACATAAGTATATATTTATAATTTATTAAATAATACGCGCGCGCGTGTGTGTGGGTGTAAAATTATATCGTATCGCAATATATGTACATCGAAATCTTAATATTTCCCGTTAAAGTTTTGAAAAACTTTAACTAATATAACAATCAAGAAAATCCATTGTGCACTTTATAAATCCCTCGCGCAATAACGGGTTGCATAATTTTTCAAATTTTATTTTTGCAATATTAAATATATCTATTATAGATGTTAGAATGTTATAACTCATTATATTTATATAATTTGATTCGACAATTGTCTTTAATTGTTTGATTAAGTTAATAAATTTCAAAACACCATCGTGCAGTAACGAAATGAAAATAGAACAAACTGTTTCCTTTGTCGATAAACTCGGAAAAGTTTCTCCCAAGTGTGTCACTGCGACAAAAGTTTGATTATGGCAAAAGAACCGAGCAACAAAGCGGCTGTTCACTGTGTTAGGTGCTATTGTTTATTTCGTTCTATTACTTCAGTTCGAGCGGACCTTTTTACTGCCACGTACACATACGAGAAATCGCGAGAGTTCGTCAGGTCGATTAAAAAAAAAGAACTCGTACCGACATGTCATGGGAAATCATTGTCATTGCGCTCATTAGCGTCGGTAAGAGTTTTTTTTTTCATCTTAAATTATCCACAACAAAAATGAATAAAACTTTGTTGTCATTATATGTGCGGATACATTGCATTTGTTATTAAATTTATGAACCTTACATTTCTTTTTTGTAAGATTAAGAAAAATTAGTATAATAAAAATTCCTTATAATATTCTTAGAAAGTTGTATACGAAAAGGATAAATAATGTTCATATAGTATTTTAGGAATATATTGTGTGCTTATAGAGAGTTTGTCCTGAATTAATATTAGATAACAAAAGCAGAATCACGTATTGGTAATGATAATATATATGAAATAGTATAAATTTGCTCAATTTTTATCCTAAGAAAGGATATAATCTGTGCTTGAGAGAATTAAAGAATACTACATAATAGTTCTTATGCATAATAACATAAGTTGAAAGGAAAAGAAAACAGCAAGATTCCGGAAAGTGTGCAATACGGAATCTAACCTACAGACAGTAGGAGCTAGCTAAAATTCAGGAATTAAGCGATTACTTCCGAAGTTAACCATTGTTCCCGGCAGTCCATCAATCCGCCTCTCTGACGATTCTCCCTGCCGTTTTTTCGCACGTCGATCCATTCGTACGGAATTAAAACCGTTATCTGCGTCCCTCCACCCGCTTCACCGAGTTCCGAAAAGCAGAGAGATGGGCAGTAAAGACTGGATGAGGGTTGAAATTCATGGGCGAACATCGAACAAAAGGGGTGCAGATAGAGATGAAATCGACTAGTCGTCCGCAGATTTTGTGATCTAACGATGTTTATGAGATTTCACCGATACATTATTACTATTATTGTTATTATTACTATTAAATTTGTTTTTTTTTTTAATAATATGTCTGAATTTTGCTATCTTTATTATTTATATTGACTGTCTATCTAAGATTAGAAAAATATGTACATATATATAATTTGTATATTAAGTGTAGTTTTGTAAATAAAATATTTATATGAAGGTAGTTTTGTCATAATGTTTAGTTTTTTACATAATTATTTAAATATTTGTAATTTTGAGTTTTTCTCTCTAATATTTCGCGTGTCTTAATTATTAACAAAGAACTATTTTAAAGAACATTATATGTATATTTTAGAGGGCACAGCTAATGTACTGTTTTAAAATAATTTCATCTTTTTAAACATAATACTAGTAGTATATACATAATATATACGTGTAACGAAGCTATCTTTACAAAATCCGAATAAATTGCCTGGTCGATATTACTAGTCTAGTTTTATGGGTATTTTTAATCAAATTTCCGCAAAAGCTCATGCCTACCGTGATTGTTCGTTCCGAAATATTGGCGTAACGATAGGCGTCAACAATTTTTTCATCGCTTTTCTCATTTTCTCTGTGCTCTTCCTCTTTTCCACTTCGGTCGGATTTTTTGCAATTTTTTTGATGCTATCGATTTACATGCACCAGCAAAATCGACAATGCTTACGTCGTTTGCTGCGATCGTCTAGCAGTTTATAATCGAAAAGCGGTGGTGGGACGGTAGGCCAGATGAAGTCGGGCAAGTTTTATTGTGCTTACTATGACTCGTCCTGTTTTCTAGATGTTCTGATATATCAAAGCACCTCGCCTCTCGTGGCCACCTTTACGTATTTGCGTATTCATCTCTTCTTTCTCATATAACAGAAGTGAAATTGGAAATACGATATATAATATTTAAATCTACAACATTTATATCTCGCGTCGGTATATATTCTCATGTCGGTATATGTAATGCGTAGCATCCAAAAATTGCAATGCATTCTTCTTTGCTCTCTTTCAAGTAAATAAACACAATATATGTATGAGTATTACATGTATTTGAAAAAAGTTTACACTCAGAGGAAAAGACATAAATGATGTCAATTATAAAAGTTTTATATGTAAAATTAATGTACATAATTGAATAAATTATTTTATACAGTTATCGCAACTGTAAAATAGTTTATTCAACGGTGTGCATTAATTTATTTAACCATGTACACTCATTTTACATAAGACATTAATATACATACTTTCGTAGCATCATTATATTTTTTTTTGAATGTATATGTATATACATGCGCTTAAAAAGGTGGAGGAAGAGTTAATATTAACATTTAAATATTTTAAATATTGATATATATTTCAATAGTAATATTAAAATACTTTTTATAAATGTAGTAATATTAAAATGTTTTTTATAAATGTAAAAATGTAAAATATATATTACATATTTTTTGTACGTATGAAAACGTTTTTTCGTTTACGTACAAATGTCTCTCTCTCTCTTTTCAGAATCACAGTAAATACTAAATTATGCATATAGCGTCCGCTTTAAATAAAGACTTATAAGACATCTATAATTGTTATCGCTTTTTCGCAATGCTAATTGGTTCTTTGCTTTGCTTACTTTGTGCTGCAAAAATAACTGTCCGTGCAGAATCATATTTCGATAGTTCATGAACATTAAGTAATCGTTATTGTATGATTGATTTGTATGTATACTTACTGTATACTGCTTTGTAGAAAATAAAAATCTAACAATAAGTAGAGCACATAGCACACGTCTTTGATGTTTAATACTTTGATGTTTAATATTAAGAAAGATCGGGGCCAGTTGGGATTAATTGTCAACGTATTTATAACTCAGTATATAACAGAAAAATCTCGTTTTTTACTATTACTGATATAATATTAATTTATTGTATAAAATGCTTTGCATTTCAAAAAAGCGTTGTGTATATTATTTACAACGACTTTTAAAAAAATGAAATTGGTGAATAAATTTTTCTTATCTCCTATTTTGTTGTCTGATAAATTTTTGACATTATCAATCGCAATTTTTCTGTAATCATAGGAAATGCCATGTTTTAGAATTTTTGCCGCGGTTAATTAATCATTATTCTGACAAAAATAGAATCTCTTACTAAAAACAATCATATAGGATAGATTGGTCAAAATGAGAAATTTGGATTAGATGATCTTTTTAAATCAACGCGTTTTTAGAAAATATGTTTACAAATATAATACTGCATATAGACATATATGTGTTTTTCATTTTTCATATAGGAATTATAATACAAAAACAAATTACACATATTATGATTAAAATGACTATTTTACTCTTGTATCAATAATATAATTACTATTATTTCTTAATATATAAAACTAATATATATTAGCATTAAAATTAAAATTATATATTTTGTATGTCTTAAAAAATACACACATTACTGTCAAATCTGGAATGTGTGACATGTAATTCTGAGTATGGGACTAGTTGTTACATTTTCTCAGTTTTATTTAAAATTAAATAAATTATTTCTATGATGATGTATTCAAGAATAATATTTCTTTAATACTTAAGGGATGTAGGTACATAGTGTCTCTTATATCTACTTTTTTCTAAAAATTATTATTCAAAAATCTTAATCTCTTTTATATAAAAATAAAAATTCTTAAAAGTTATAATAAATAATTTATTACATAAATTTATTTATGTTACGATTCAAATTATCATCTACATATCTTTTTAAAAAATATTTACTGAAAGTTATTAAATAAAGATTTTGGAAAATCGTTTGAATAATTTATATGAAAACTGAAAATTTGAGCATTTACGAAATAAAAATTTACGGAATAATAATATGTATGTATGTATATTCTTTATTCTGTTTTTAAATTGGAAGTATTTATTATTTAAATAGACAGAAATTTATGCATTAAGTCGCTCTGCATTTCTTTTTTGTTGCATGAATGGTTATAATATAAAAATTGGAAAATTAAAAATAATTTCCGACATTTGGAAATGGCGTTGCATTCTGTTGCCTTGTTTCAATTCGCTCTAGCTTGTAAATCTTTACAAAGAAGAACGAATTTCATAATTGCAATCCAAATCTTTTTGCGGACAAAAAAGACGAAAAAAGCGTGTGGTACTTTTTCATATTTCTTCGTGAATTACTCTTCATTTCATTGTTTATTAAGTGATAATTTCTTGCATTATCTTTATGGTATAGGTATGTGGTACGTAACACGTGATTATTAACTGAATTATACTATTAATATTGAATTATATTATAATAGTACTATTAATAGTTACTATTAATACTGAATTATAATATTATATTATACGTTTATAGCAAGTTGCAAAAAGTTACTTTAAATTTGAATAATATGTATGACAAGAAAAAGTTTTCCTATATAAGATCATTTTAATAATATACACAGATAAAAAATTCTCTTTAATAGTTTCGATTTAAAAAAAATTAATAATTATAACAGAAATGGTAGTTACGGACTCTCGAAATTAAAATAATATAAGAATTCAGGCAAATGAGAGTTCGGTACTTAGTGCACAAACATTGATTAAATGTATAGGTAAGTTATATTTGACAAAACGTTTGAATGTAGCAAGTCAAATATAACTACCGCACCGAACTCTCATTTATCTGAATTTTTATTAATAATTATATAATAGTTGTTTTTTAAATTGGAACTGTTTTGTTCTTTTTGTCGATTGATGGATCTTGTAAACGTATTTAGAGAAGACGCAGACGAATCACAAGCGTAAACATCTATCCTGTATGTCTTGTAGCAATTCTCTGCAGTAAAGAAACCAATTCCGTTGCCATTATGCTGCCAATTTATTTTCTGTCTTATCTCAGATTATACTAATCTTGAAATCTCTCACAAAAGTATTATCGCTGAAACCATATATCTAACACAATAAATGAAACAATTATTAGTAAATATTCAATGTGATTTTTTAAATTTTGTGCACATTTTGTTTTTCCGATTTCACTCTAACTTGGGGAGAAAATAAGGACAGGAAAGGAAGAGAAATTATCATTGTTTGCTATATTTGTGCAGGCAAAATTGAGGAATCTTATGAAGATGCGTATAGTACATTCACAAATGCGAATTGTTCCAGCACTCGCATATTTGCTTAATTAAAAGCTAGATTAGCGAAATGTCTGTTGAAGTTGCGATTAACAATATACAGTATTGTGATTATTCAGACTTCTTTAATTTCTTCCGAGTCATCTGCGAGCGTTAATATCGCGTAATAAAGAAACTGAATTGTGTGGAAACCGAGTGTTGGAAACTGTTGATGTGCTTCTTGCACTGTTTCTATCAAAACATTTTTTAAATTAAAAACCCAGCAATTATATATGGATTAATGAACATTCAGAGTAATTTTACATTATTATGTAAAAATATAATCAACAATAGTATGTGTATATATCTACATATTATATATAGAAAAAATTTTTGAAATACATTATATTTAGAATCAAAAGAATTTGTTAATACTGGTCCAAAAGTTTTATTCTATTATTACACACACGCGCGCGCGCGCGCGCGCGCGCACACACACACACACACACACACACACACAAGATAAATTTAATATTTGGATATTTTATACATATGTATATATAATCGAATAAGAGAGAACTTAATAGTAGTATTTATTTATTTGTCTTCACATAAGTGATTACAAAAAACTTCCAAAATTTTACACTTTCTTAAATTCTTAATTTCTATTTCATTCCTCTCCTTATCTTCTCTCCTCTCTTTCGTTTTGCCTTTTCTTCGCATTTTGTATTTCTCTCTCTCTCTCTCTCTCTCATTCTCACACATACATACATACACACATATATATATATACATACGTATAATATATATTACGCCACACCCACACTCTTGCACACACGCACATATACTTGCCCAGACCCTCTCATTCACACCCTCCCACCCACACCCATACACTCCCATAGCCTCCCAGCTGACCATTTTCACTTATTTTCTCTTTCTCTCCCTATCTTTCTATCTTTCTCCTCCCTTAAACGTTCTATTTTCCTCATCCATTCATACCCCGTCCAAGAGAGAACTTAATATTTGAACCACTTATTATAATATAACCACTTATTAACAAATTCTTTTGATTCTAAATATTATGTATTTCAAAAATATATTTTTCTTAATTTTATTTTTTTAAATAAATCTCTTAAGATATATTTTTTTTAATTAAAAAGTGAGAACATAAAACTTAAAAATATATTTAATTGTTTTACAAACGCTTTATTTTATTATTACAGTTTTACTTTCCAAATATTTTCGTAAAATTAATTAAATTAATCTGCTTATCAAGATATAAACGTATCAGATATACACAGTTGTTTTTCCAAAATTGCTTGTTTTATAAAGTCTTCTATTTAAAAATATTCGACATATTTTATATCCTCGAAAAAGTAAAGAAAAATAATTGTATAGATAAATGCTTGATGATAATGATGAGGAAAGCATCAAACATTTTATTAAGTCGGATATGTAAAAACCACAGCTAGCCAATATAGAGGAATAGAAGCGCGTTTTTGTCGAAAAAAGAAAAAAATATGTAGAAGATGAAAAGGAAGAGCAAAAAAAAGAGCCGCGCGCGGTATAACAAAGAAACGCTCAGTAGCGCGGGGGCTTTGAATTCACAACCCTTCTCTCTGCCTCCTTCGTTATTTTCTATCTGCCTAGCATTATGCATTTTTCTTCACCTATATTACGAAAAACGTTGGTAAAACGTTTCATACTCGCATTCACAAGTGGCCGCGAATCCGCTTTATTAAACCTTTCAAGTGCTCAAAAGCGCGCACGCGAATTATGAGTATTATAATGTGATAATATTTGATAGGAACGATAAATATTATAACATAGATGAAAGAAGATAACATAGATAAAGAAGATATTTTTAAAGCGGAAATAAATAACGAGAAACCGAAGATCAAGTTTTTAATAGAAAAAAAGTAACTAATAAGTGCATATTTGCTTAATTAACTGATGCAACAGATTGCATGATGCAACTGTATAGTACTATATATAGATCTACGAAAAGTTCTTTCACTTTGTGAAAAAGTTGTACAAACGCACATGTTATAATATTATTCGATTTAACATTGCTACATTTGCTAAATATATATATATCAAAAAGATCATGTCATTACATAGTAATTTATAAAATATAGAACATTCTTTTTGTTTCTAACTAAAAATTAGTTATTACGATAGGAAATCGGCTCATAATATGTAATTTCTACAGAATAAGATCATATCTCCTTTCTTTTGATCGATGGAGCATCTATTTTGAGACCTTCGTCTTAAGACTATCAGATTATTCCGTAAGACGGAATTTACATTCTGCAGTCACTGTAAGGGATAATGTTTCAGCGATGTAATACTATGCTAAATACGCTTAGTAACGCTAACATAATCCGGGGATATTCAGATCTTGGAATAGGAAGAATGTTTTAGATTGCCGGAGAGACAAACCTTTTGTTGTAAGTAATATGCTTGAATCATAAATTAAGGAAGTAAGCCATTTATAAACTCATCCTTGTTTCATATTTCGTCTAAATTATTTCAACATTCTCCTGGCTCGAAAAAACTAATAATCTTTACAATTTTTTTATTTGACGTAACATCATTATTTGTACAAATTCTTTAATTTTTTTCTTTTGATTCTTTATTAATTTCTTATTATTGTGATATTTAATTTTTTAGATAACATAAATAATAATTAGTTCAGTTATTGCAATGATTAATTTACTTTTATTCATTTTTATTAACATTAATTAATCTTTGTTTTTGCACGTGCACGCAAATAAATCTATATTAGTTTTAAATTTGAACTTACTTTGAGCCGATTAACTTGAAGTTTTATTAAGTCTATCAACGATATATCTGTTGTTAAAATTGTATTATATTATCTGTCTGTTATATATAGTTTATGAAAGAAAGCTTAATTAATTACATTTATTAGCGTTAGTATAATTTTATTTTACACATTTTTCTAATTTTTATAGTGCTATGAACACTACTAAAATTTAGTTGCCACAACTTAGATGATTACGATTATATTTAAACAGTTTTTTATATATTTATTAATTTTATGATTATATATGCTGTCGCGTTTTTCCAATAAGTCGTATGCATTTCATCAACTCATCATTAATAAGCCACGAGCGAAATTGTATCATAGATGTTAAAAGCTTTGTTCAAAGTACAAAGGAGCTTCCGCGGGTGGCGTGCTTTTTTTTTCATTTTTCTTTTGTCTGATTAATCCTTGCAAAATGTTCCCGCACTTTGTTGCTTAGGCTTTTGCATTTATGTCCCGTATGGCTTTAAGAATTATATATTTTTTCCTTTTTTTAACTAAAATTGAGTTAAACTTCCCATCAACCTACGAGAAATTTTATCCTGTCTTTTTTGGTCCTTCTAATTTTTCATCAGCCTTACGATTAGTCTTTACGAGAACAGCGTCGCCATTTTAAGAGAAGTATTTTACTTAACTTTTTATAATGTCTGATTTTTCTCATGTAATACCTTTCATCCATGACTTCTTGATAGTTGCTACTTAATTGCGTCGTCTTATACGATACATACTTTATCATTGGAGGAGCTTTCCAGAAATTTTTTTAATCATTAAACAGTTAGTTATCATATTTTTATCATTATATCTTATAAAAAGAATAAGAATTGAAAAATAAAGATATTTATTATGTATTGGAACTTTATATAACAAAAAAAAAGCAAAGTATTGGAATATTAAATATAGAAAAAACGTGTACATAATATATACAACATATAAATGTGCACATACTATATATTCATTAAAAAGAAAAAAGAAAAAAGTTGAAATAACAAACAAGACAAATAAAAATTTATATGGTTGCGATAATTTTGAATTTCATATATATAATAGTAGACTGTTATTAATCACAATATAATTTTTACAAATAAAAGGAAAGAAATGACTTCATTATTTGATATTGAAGTTGCTTAAAGAGATTATGCAGTTTAGTTTCTTTTTGAAAGCAAACATAACCCGAATTGAGAATACAGAAAAGAGAAACCAGGAACAGTGTTAGAGCATTCACTTTGTTACTTGCAGTTACTGGAAAATAGGTGGCACGGATGGAAACGCTTTACGACCTGTGGAAACTTCGTAATAGTACCGTATCGTTACGACCTCCTGCTCTCCGTTTCAATAAACTAATTGAACCTAAAACTTCTCAAAGCCACGTAAAGTCCTAGTCGAACAATATTCATTCACCATCATAAAATACCACATTACAAAGTTGAAGTAAAGCTAGTGACATTTATTAGAAAATGATTATGAATAAAGATTTTAAATAATATCCACATCTTTTTAGAGAGAATGATATTCATAAAAGTTAACAAAGTTGTTGTAAAAGTTAATAAAAGAATACAAATCTAGTATGTTATTACTTTTAAATTATCAAAATAATAACCTAAAAAAAATCTATATTTTATTATTCGTTAATATTAAAGTTCCATTTAAATTTTATTTTAAATTTAAGATTTTTGTTAATAGAAATATATATTTTCGAAAGTTTCTGAAATACATAAAAGAAAAAAAAAAGAAACTACAGTAATTTTATTTTCTTATCTTCTGAAGATTACTAAAATGCTTTTGCAACAAAGAATTTCTAGCGAATACGCGCGTTAATTGAAAACGTTTTGAATTAAAACAAGTTTGAAGAACAAATGCATTATTGAAATAATCAAATTACTTTGAATCTGCATTTAAAGAGTTTTAAAAAGAGAATGGGAGGAGGGGAAGAGAGAGAGAGAGAGAGAGAGAGAGAGAGAGAGAGAGAAAGACAGAAATTTAGAATAATACATGTGGTAGGTAATAGATGAGGTAGATTTTCACATTTTCGGATTAACCAATGTATTCTGACTGTTGATGTTGAAAGTTTCTATACCTCGAGTTAAAGAGAAAACGTTATCCCGCCAATATTGCATTAATGAAAGTTAAGCTTAAGCTTTTTAAATCTTTTATGTAGGTCACACAAGTTTATATCAGTTTACGAATGTTTTTAACATATATTGCGAGGGAAGAAATATACAAAAATAATGACACGTATATACATATACTTATAACGTGAATTTAACATGCAGAAAAAGAAGACTCTTTATCAATTATAATAGTAATCAATTACATTGGTCAACAAAATTTTACTTTGCTTATGTTACAATAAATTAATGTGATAAAGTATTTCTTTTATAGTATTTTTTCTTCTGATTTCAAATTTGTTTGCCAAATTTATGAGAAGGGTAGGATTTTTGAATAACGATAAGAAAACAAATAGAAAAATTTTTGAATATTTTATTAAAAATTTCTTTTTCTACTTAAACCTAAATAATTATATATATATATATTTATAGGGAATAGATACTTCAATTTAACATGATTTTCTACTCATTATAAAAGGCTATAAACAAAAATAAATCATTTTAATTAAGATAAAGATCCCGGAAGCTAACGAGTTATTGTTAGCAAAATGTATAAGTTTTTAGTACAAATGAGTCGGTTACAAAATATTGGAGTCTGTAGAATAAATTTTAACCTTATTTTCAAAATCGGCATAAAAAATATATAAGAATTAGCTAAAATAACACAATTTAACAAAATTGTTATTTTAAAGTGTTATTTATTGCACTTATAAAATTTAATTTTAAAATGTCATTTATTGAGCTTATAAAATATTTAATATCAATCTGGTTAATCACACAATTGATCGATTATTGACAACGTTATACTTATGGTAATATTGTATAATAAATGTCCATGATATTTTCGTTTATACATCTGTCATGTGTATACGCATTTCTGGAATGATATTACCGATTACTGAGATAATCGAATGCGCCAAGAATTTCAACGGTCGTTTATGGTGGAAATATTACCTCGTCAATGTCGTATTAAGACGCGATAAGTTTAAGTTGGAATCCAATTTGAATACCCGACAGCTTGTTAGAGCTTACCCAGGCTATGAGTGCAACTTTGACGATGCACAGATTTAGCATTCGCCAACTTTGAAACGATCTAACTCAAAAGCGCGTTTCACGAAGGTATTCGACGATATCTACCAAGCAAATTCTACATTCCGCGCACGTTTTTACTCGTAGATGTCCCATGTATGAAAAATGTAATGCAAAATTGCACGATGGAAAAAACTTGAAAAGTTCCGGAATTATGCATATTGCTAGCTCGTATAATGCATATATTTATTATATATATGCATATGTATAAATATCATGATATGAATTATCGGAAATTGATTATATATATGTACGCGCGCGCGAGCATACATACACACACACACAAAATCATATAATTTATATACATTTATTGCATATTTCTAAGTATAAATTTATAAGAATCAAAACATTTCAGTACACTGTTTATAGAAAATGTTTATAATCCTACAACAATTAGTGAAATAGTCAATAAAAATTGCTTTTATATGTACATATATTGCTCTAATTATAATTTTTCAAGAATATGTAGGTATATCTGTAAGTCTGTATTTAGCTGCAAAATAAATTTATATTGACAGAAAATTTGAAGATAAGTATACATTGTAATTCAAAATATTTCAAAGAATATTAAAAAATTTATTTAATATGAAAATTTTTTGTAATATTTAAAAATATAATTTAAAATATTTTCAATTTTTTGAATTATATTAGTATTATTCATAAGTTAATCATTATTATACCAACTCTATAGCAGATAAGTGTACTAAATTCGCAGCATTGTGTTATCGTATTATTACTATATACCTAACTCGTATACTATTTCAGGCTTTAGTATACAGAGATGGCAACCTCGTCTCAGGCTCGCTCGAGGCATTAGTGCAGCACATGGTGCCTACGGAGGAATATTATCCCGATCGGGCGTATCTCTTTGCCTTTTTACTGAGCGCCAGACTCTTCATCAAGCCACACGAGCTTTTGGGCGAAGTTTGCGCTCTGTGCGAACATCAACAGAATCTGAATGGGGAGGGCGGTAAGGTAAGTATTATTACTTTCAATTATACTTTCGATTTGTGAAACGACATGGAACACTTTATCGATATCACATGAAAATCGTATATTACTTCATCTCAAAATCGTGCCTCTGATTATTATTCATATTATTTCATAGATCTTATACACACGGGTGCGTCTTTCCCGTTAGATAGAAAGAGAGACGTATTCTATCCTTCGTTATACCAAATGTACATACGACACGCATACTTGAAATAATATGCGAAATGATCAACAATTTTAAATATATCACGCAGTGACACTAACCGGTAGATTATAATTGATCAAGTCTTGTAAAAATAGCAAGACGATGTGCGGTGTATATTCTCGTGTATATTGGAACTATGTGAATAGAATTATTGGAGGAAGAATGGCAATATTTCCTTTCTCATTCGCGTAAGTACTTAATGAACGATTATGCTTTAAAATATAAATAGTAAAACATAATTGAAGTTTATACCTACATATTTATATGACATTGCGTCCGAGTCTGCGTAATATAGTCTCATTCATATAAAAAGATTGAAGTATTGTTACTCTCGTGCGATCGAATCGCAAGCTCGTACGTACGCGCACGAAATGAAAAGACACACGTTCGTTAAGAAAGCTTTATTCAGAATACACAACAAACAAAAATAACCGTGTACGGCGGAGAAACTGAGGAGTGATCGAAGGAGAGTTCGAGCATAGTTAACGTCCCAACACTCCCAACTGCAAAAATCTATCAATCTGTCTAATCCGTTAAACAGCTGAGATGCTGCTCGTCCCGGTAACGCTCTTCATGTTTCACTTGCTCGTAGATGGTACGGTACGGCACGAATGTCGGCGTCAACACAGTGCTGGACATAACAATATTAGGTACACTCTCTCGCTTTGTCAACTCGATCCCCTTATTATAGCCACAAGGAGTATCCATGTTTATAAGATCTATGATACTTTTCTTCTCCTTTTACGTGCGCAATTTGTTGCCTTCCATTTATTACGAAATATAAAAAGTACCAAAAGTTTCGTATACCTAATCTCTCCCTCCCTCCTGCCCCCCCCCTCTCTCTCTCTCTCCCTCTCTTTCTCTCAATCTTTTCTCTTCTCCGTTAGTACTTTATATTTGAATGGAATAAAACTGTGGTCGCAGTAAACTCACAGTAAATTTAATTATTAAAATCTTTTTTTTTTTTTCAAAATTGAATCTAAAAAATTTAAGTACTCTTTCATACATAAATATTACTGCGTTAGTTTTTCTATATGTTAATTTTTGAAGTATACATATTTAAACAATATTTTATTTTGAAACTAAAGTTGCTATAATTCCTCCTTTACGTACCAAATATTGCTACAAATATTCTCTCTTATTAATACGCTAATCTCGTTTTATCACTTTTGTTCACATTCTGAAATACATTTTGCGCGTCCTAAAATAAAAGATCATCTCCGTCATTTTTTTGAAAAACGATAAAGTATCTGGTACGTGTGTATTCCAGGAACGATTACATCGCTTCGTGCCGCGGTTGGTGCAGCTGCTAGCGGAATGGACGGAAACATTCCCGTACGACTTCCGAGATGAGAGAGTGATGGGTCACGTTAGGTCCATCACGCAGAAAGTCGCTGCGGTCGACGCCGCGGCCAGACAGGAAGTTTCGGCGCTGCTGCAAAACTTGCTTCTACGACTGACGGCTCTGGAAAGGTACGAGGAGGGCTTGGCCAGACTGGCGACCGAGGCAGCGACGGAGCAGCTTACACAGGTTCGTGAGTTTCGGTACAAGCGCCCATTTACGGCCGTCAGCTTGCATTTCGCTGTCCCGCCTCGGCTTAGTTAGTGACTCAGCGCGACATTTTCCAAACTGTAACATCGCTGATCTCTCTGAGATTGTGCGTGTAAAATGTATACATGATGATATCCGCAAATTTTTGATTTTAAGAAAAACAGAGACGTAATACAATAGTGTTTGTCAGCGATGCACAATCCATTTGAATAATACAATTCAATGGCAACGAGACTATCTCTTCATCGAGAAATTAATCAAAATAGCGCAAAATAATTCGTAAAAAGTCGATGACAATTAAGGCATGATTTGCTATGCTAACAATTTACACAATTTTCTATTGAGTTAGAATAACATTTGTTATTTGTAGAAAATAACTCTTGTTTCATATATAAGTCAAACTTATATAATTGTATCAATATGTGTCCATTACATAATCGATCTCATTGTTGGATTCAGCAAATTACTTCCATATTTACAAAGATGTGATTTCCTACATAATTCACATTATGGAGCTGTATAAACTGAATCTAAGGTAATAAAATAATAAGAGAAAGAGTACTACTGCTTGGTCAATCACGCATTGTAATCCGGTCACTGCACTGTTCCGCAATTTCAATATGGATTTTACTCGTGTAAACCGGATTGCCATGTTGCAAAGCTCGATTATTCGGTTTACCGTAATCGTATATCGACCCTTCGAGGACTTTCAGCATAATGAAGCGATAATATTCTCCCTCCGGGTAACACTCCGCCTCTTATGCTTTTCATTCTCTCTCACTTTGACCGTACCACACATGGCACACTGCTATATCACGACTGTTATAACGTTTATACGCGCGAATGTCGGGATCCCGTTTGCATCCATGTATCACACACATCCGCATCCCGATCGAAACGCACAAACTTGATCCATAAGCGTACGCACGTGCACTTTGCGCGGTTAGTCCTGTTAGTGCAGTTTCCATGCCAGGAGACGTTAACCATTCCGTTAATTTGATTATCGCGTGCCTATCTGCCGCTTGTAATGCCCGCTAATAGGTAATTTGCAGCTACATTAGTTAGTTAAATATACCGGACGGTGTCATGTGCGTGCGTGCGTTTTTTTATTTATGAAAAATAACATATTGCTGTTCATATTGTGTTATAATTTTTTTAATTAGAATACTGTAGCGTAAATTTGGATTGTAGAAGCACAATTTTATATAATTTTAGAATAAAAATGGAGTCATCAATCATTTAAAAACAAAAGTTTTTCAACGATACCAGAAGGTTTGCATATTACCGCTATGTTTCTATCCATTGCTAATTCCAATCTTGTCGCTTACTTCATCAGGATGAGAAGCGCACCGATATTAAGCTGCTCCTCCAGAGAACTCCTTTTAAGTAGACGCGGACGTTATCAAAACAATTTTTTTAATGCAAAAAAAACTTTATCTAATTCTATTGAAATCTTAATTAAAATTTTTGATTATTATAAATAGCTTCTGTATAAAAAAAAACCATTAAATTATTAGAAAATTATACAAACTTTTTAAATAATTTTACAATATCAGGCAAAAACGGTGCCTTATCGGTATAAATCTAAATATTCTATTTATTTTTTCATCTATTTAAAACAGTTCAAAAAATCTCTAAAAATTTACAAACATATACAATACTTTTAAAACAAATATAAAATCGAATAAAGAACGGGCAATTAAGAGTCTTAATACGCGGTAATTGGTGCGATTATCATATACACATATATTTTGATTGTATCTATTACATAATATACAAAACTGAACGTTTCGGCTATATTCAAGCCAACAAAATAGATAAAATCAAATTATATTTCTTGTAAGAACATAACGTTCGCAGTGTCAAAAGCAGAGTCAACTTATGATATATTAACTTGATTCTGCTTTTGATACTGCGAACGTTATGTTCTTACAAGAAATTTAACTTGATTTTATCTGTTTCGTTAATTTTAATTTATTTAATTTATATTATTGTTCAGTTATAGTGTGCAGTAGCTCGCACGTAATTAATCAGCTAATTGACGGTTACATACAATGCAGATATAATAATCTGTGAGACTTGTTTGCTGCACTTGATTTCTTGGTGTTATGAACATTAGATTGTTATCAATTATTGCTATGATTGGAGACTGCTGAGGATGATTTGAATATAGCCGAAACGTTTAGTTTTGTATATTATGTAATAGATACAATCGAAATATATATGTATATGATAATCGCATCAATTACCACGTATTAAGACTCTTAATTGTCCGTTTTTTACTCTATTTTTTATTTGTTTTAATATTTCAAAAGCTCAATTTGAATTATATACTTTCAACTTTCTTAGAACAAATGTTTAATCTTTATTTTGGAAAATGATAAAATGTAATATATAATTTAAGTCATCGAACTTGCGAGAAATTTGCACGAATAGAAATCGGTCGGACACAACATATCTGATACAACATATAATACTGTAAAGATAAATTTTACTAATTATTAAATTTTATTACTAAGCATGATTGTAAGAAAATTTTTTATATTATATTTTTAAATTATTTGAAAAATGAGAAAAGCATATTTTATTAAAAAATGCAAAATTTCGATGTTTTACAGCCGATAATTTTTTCACTTTTTTAAAACTGAAAGCCACAAATACATAAAATTTAAATCCATAGTTGTACCGCAGGATTATGAAAATATAAGAATAAAAATTATAAAATTTTTATTTCTATTAAAATTATATTTTTATTTTTGCATCATATTTGTGCTAAACAGTTTCAGTGTTTATAAATTATTTTTTTATTTTGAATAAGATGTCTTTAAAATACTAAGCGCAAAATACTAAACATTAGCGCGATCCAAATAACAAATTAAGCAAAATTTATACTAAACTGACGCATGCAATAATTTTGAATTAATTTCATGAATACTAAACAACTATTATAATACTTACTATTATAATACTTACGCGCGGGATGGAAGTAAAATTAAGTATTCATATGTTTGGAACGAAAATGTTTATTAAATCTGCGAGATGGAATTTCCGGCGAGTTTACTTTAAAGAACATTAAAACGATAATATTTGATTATATGATAAGTGTCATGTAGTTTCTACAAGAAAATAGGATACTTTTAAACACTCACAAATTTTCGGATAACCAGTTTATGTTTAGAAACCCTTGATGGATATACATACATCAATTTATGTAAAAAATGCAATAAATGTACAATAATAATTTATATTATCCTTTATAACACTACTTTTTCTGTTACTTACCGAACACTTTATTCTTAATTCTTATTTTTTTTAATACTGTTTTTTTATAAAGAAATAACAAGTAATAAGCGATACATATAATTTTGTAATCAAAATAGCCTGATTTATTTGACGATGGTCACATTTATTAAAATTTCTTTTGTTTATCGTTACATCGAAAACTTTTATACTGTGTACATAAATAAATTGAACGTGATTACTTTAACGGTTTCTTTAACGTATGTGATTTGTAATTTGTGCGAAAATTACTTATCTCGAGCTCCAAGATAAGAAGAGAAAAGATGAGAACTTGTACAAATAAAAAGAGAAATACTAAAAAGAAGAACAGAAGGAAAGACAGGAAAAGCAGATCGAGTTTTCGCGAAGCTTCGGCTTATTAAACAGCAAATTCGCCTTTGCGCATTTTTCAACTTATCCTATACATGTTACAATGACAGCAACTTTACGTAGAAGAATTTACAGCTCTCAAGACCAATAATACCTATCTTATTAATATCTTATATCTTTCTCTCCCCCCCTTCCCTCCCCCTCTCTCTTTCTGAATCTGTCTCTCTCCTTTTTGTTTTTTCGTTCTTTTTCTCTCAGCTTCTTCTTCTCTCTTTCTTTCTCGTTCTTATTTCTTATTATTTTATTTTTTCTAAAACTTTAACTGAGTTTTGTGTACTTTTTTCAAGGATTTACATACATTTTATTCCTTAAATTATACGTAATGCAATGTTTATTATTGTTTAACAAGTACCATGTATTTAATTACAAGATGCGAAAAGATATACTAAATTCGTTGTTACTTAAAAGCAATTTTTATACTAGATATAGATTTTAAAATATAATTATGTTATTTTATCCGTCAACATAACGATACAAATAAGCCCAAGCGTAAAGAGTTGAATTATTAGTTTGTCGAACTTTCGCAACAGTCGTTCGTTACGTGTCATATCAGAAAAAAGATCATTTCTTTTTGTTTAAAACGAAGAGTAACTTACGAGACCAATCATGAGTTTTTGATATTTGTTTTCTTTCGAGCAACTTCTAAGTGCATCCTATATCGAAAGTTAGTAGAAATACCTTGAGTTCATGATTGCATCCTTTCCGCCTACGTCAGATTTTATTTTTAACTTTCAATTTATTTCATCCGTCAATTCAGATGAGTTTCGCTCTTTTAAAATAAAATTGCATGAGAAAGCGTGAAGTGTGCATGTCATTCTTTGTTATAAGTTATCTACTCAACACACTTTTGCTTTACCTTAAAATTGTCTTTACTGAGCATTTTCTCAAAGAGAGCAATTTCTTGAGATTGAAGAGAATAAAAACAAAGAATATCTTTATACAATAATTGAGCACTTTTTCTTCTTTGTTGCATAATATATTCATTATTTATACATTATCTAAGATCTGCATTAAAATAGTTAATTAAAATATATAAATTTCATTTATATATATTATATATATGTATATATAAAGCGAAAAAATTTATTATATAAAAAAAGGAAAAAATTTTATATCATTTAAAAATAACTCATGAATTTTCAAATTTTTCGCCAATACATTGAAATAAATCAATATATTGCAACTGGATTAATTTAATACAAATAAAGGAAAAGAGCTTTATTCGTTGCAATAATTAGTTAATGTTGATGGAACGTTAATTTCAGGCGACGTGAATAAATAATAATAATATGTAAAAAGAAATATGTTTTATTCTTGTCCTCATTTTTTAAACACTTAAAGATGTTTTAGTTTTAAACTTTTTTTTAATAAACAAAACACTATGTGTTTAGATTTAAAACGCATAGTGTTTTAGTTAAGTGTTTAAAAAATGAAGACAAGGTTAAAATATTTTAATATTTTGAAGTTAAACACTTTTTTTCAGTGAAATGAAAAGTATTGTAAATAAAAGAGTATTATGAGGCACTAAGAGCCTTAATTGAATGAGATCACTTATTGTGTTTATTCGTAATTTACTATCATAAATTAAATTAATTAAAAGCAACTAAAATATATAATTGCAATACATAATTCAATGATTAGAAGTTAACTACCTATTAATGATTACGAATTATCTATTAATGATGCACGAAGACTTGTACCAACGTAAATATCATTTAAAGTGTAAGAAAAATTAATATTATTTTTAAAAATAATATTGATGAATAATTTATTCTAAATTTGATTTTTTGCTTTTATTAAAAATAATTTGTTCGGGACCAATTTCGTAACCTGATTTGTGTGAAATCAAAGGATTGAGCCATGGTATTTCTACATTATGCAATTTCTTCTTCCTCCGTCAATTTTTACAATATTTTAATGAAAAAGTTATTAAGAAAATTTACCTGTAATCATTCGATCGCAAAAAATCACACGAGTCTCACAATACAATCTTGCACAAAAAAGGGAAACTATACTCCCATGATATCGATATCTTTCTTTAGATATTGCGCCGAATATAAATATGTACATATAAATATGTACATACACACACACATATAAATATATACATACACACACATATATATATACATATATATATATACAATATATGTATATATATATGTGTGTGTGTATGTATGTATATAATTTCCGTATAAATGGTCTCCCCTTTTTATCTCGTAAATTAATAGAGATAGACTTAATAAATACATGAAATGCTCTAACTAAACTTTATTATAAGCACAGTGATTACTGAGAAAAATGATTATGTTAGAAAACGAAGACATATGCATAATTTTTGCACGATAAAGTAAATATTTTGATATAATAAAAATTGTAGAGTCCATTTTAACGAGTGCAACGATGTATTCGATGAACAATTTTGTATTATTTAAAACTTGTGATTTCTTATATGAATTCATATACCTAGATTGAATTGATTGATTTCAAAGAAAATATAAATTCATAATTTTTAAGAATTTAAATAATAAAACGTTATAGAAAAACATTTTACTTAAATAAATCTAAATTAACCGTTTTTCTGTAACACTCGTATTTTACGAAAATATAGCAAATTAATGTTTGCAATATGACATTACCTAAAGATATTATTTTAAACGTGTCAGTATAAAATTATTATTTGATCGTTATTAGGTGGACATTACCGAACTCTGCCCATCAGCCACTGTACTAGCACAACAATTGACTCACGTAGAACTTGAAAGACTGTCTTACATTGGGCCTGAGGAATTTGTGCAGGCTTTCGCCAAAGTAAGTTTATTTCGAAACAAAATTACAATTTTCTTACACCTGAGTTATGTTATAAATATTTTTATAGCAATTTAATATTTGTATGACAATTATATATTAAATACTATTATTTTTATTATTCTGTCAGGAGTCACCGCATTTAGAAACATCTTTCAAAGACATGAAGAAAACCCGGAATCTCGAATCATACGTTCAATGGTTTAATAGACTGAGCTACTTCGTAGCGACGGAAGTTTGTAAGGTAAATATGATAGCTTTATATAAATTTTCATTGCACATTTTGGGTATAATTTTTATTACTTACTACTTAATCTTATTTTTATTACTTAATCAAAATTTTTTAATAATAATACAAAAATATACTTCTCAAATTTGTCAAAAGGATGACAAAAAGTGCTAGACATTTTATAATAAGTTTCTCCCTTTTTCAGCACGCAAAGAAGAAGCAACGCGTTCGTGTCGTCGAATACTGGATTGAGACTGCTCGTGAATGTTTTAACATTGGCAATTTCAATTCTTTGATGGCGATCATCGCTGGCCTCAATATGTCCCCGATATCTCGCTTGAAAAAAACAGTAAGAGGGCATATACATTTCTTTTCAATTTTGATAGTAATATTTATGCTTATTTTGAATATTAGAAGAAAAAATAATACACATTTATAGAATATCTTATATTTTTATTAAATTGTATAACAGGAAATTATAAAGACAATTCTAAATTTATATATAGTTACCTTCAACATACATATTATAAATATTTTCTATAACCAACATATATGTATATTGAATCGACGTAATTGCTTCACAAATTTTATTAAAATTTTGGAGTAACGAGTTCCATTGCGTCCGGCAAATTGAAATCGGTATCGATACATTTTATTCGCTCGGGACAATGCATGCATATACAATACATGTATGTATCTCTCAATTTTTTGATCTCTCGCACCTCAGCAAGAGCGTATTTGAAAAGTGCGAATATTCGTAAATGGTTAGCGTCGATGCATTTTTTGTGTTAGAATGTAGTGTCGGGAAAGGAGAGGAAATAATGGTGAAATGACACAACCGGTATATCCATTCGTTTACACCTCTTTGCGGGATTGCACGTCAGAACAATAAACGCTCTGTAATTCCCGTAAATCGAGAGTAGTGCGCTATGATGTTTAACATTGAGTATAACAAAATACCGAGAGTTAAATTTTCGCACCATTTCTCTGCAAAGAAAAAAGCTATTAAGAGCGAAGAAAAAAATTTTTTTTATTATACTTTTGCATGTATAATCTTAATTCAAGATATATATAGGTAGACGTTAAATAAACTCTTGTCTCATATAATAGTATTATTATAGTTTTAGTTTTCAAATGATAATTTAATTTAATTTTTGTACTTCATAAATTAGTTCTATGAAGTTGTTTTCAGTGTAGGTACCATCAATAAAATAGATGTTAGACAATCGCTGTTGACAAAAAGAAAGCTAAGGCAGAGCAATCGAATTAGCTTGATTGAATTTTTCCTATCGCGATTGGCACCGCAGAAAAGACCCGAAATGTACTCGCGATTTGAGTTAATTAAAAAGTTTCAAGTCAAACGGCGTTGCTCGGCAACGTTGTCCTCGCGCTATTGCCGTTCCTTTCGCCTCGTTGGGAATTAGCTAATTGCCCGACCAGCGTTCCACGTCCACGGGGGAGAACTCGCACTATTACGTATTCTCGATTTCCACGCGGATACACTCCATCCTTTAATCCAGTCGTCGTTCCCGGCGGAACACTCTCTCGGACAACGCTTCCGGAAGCTTCCATATATTTAATATTTATCTGGATAATAATGATAGAACAAGATGTATTATCTTACGAGAAGAAATAATATTTAATAATGGTTCGTAATTACATAATAAGAAAGTTATAATAACATAACGTAATTACACATAATAAGTAAGTATTATAGAAAATTATTAAAAAATGTCTAATATTTGCATAAATTGAATAGATTATACCAGATTAAAATTTTTTTTATTATAATTTTAAAATGTATGAAAATTATTCAAACGACAACGAGACAAATGAGAATCACGTATAGTTATTGGAGTGCATGTAACAATATCAATTCAATTTGAATGCAGATTAAATTTAATAAGAAAGAAAATATTGTAATAATTTTAAATAATAATGGTAGTAACAATATATTTAATATTTACGCAGATAACATCTTTGCGTGATATTCATTGATAAAAATACAATTTGTCATGATTTTAAAACAGTTTATGTTAATAAGAGTGAACTATAAACATCATATTTCTATTGTGTATTGTATATTCCAATTAAAGTAATCAGCTATATCAGAAACTGTAAATAAATATAATTACAATAATTTATTATATCACTTAGCTAAAAGAAGAGACTTAGATGAGAAGCTAAATAGAAACTAATTAAAGCATAGAATGAGTGACTTTGAATCTTGCAATAACAATTTGCAAACGAAGAGAAATTCGGATTGGGAGAACAATCGCAAACTGATGTTGTTTTTTGCATTATTATTCGTACTACTGTCGTCGCAATTTCGCACTTTTCTTCTAGCGCCATCGACATGTTATTAAATTCGAATCTATTTATATATCGTAGAAAGTAATTTTATAATTAATCAAATAAAGATAAAAAAAACGATATTACTCATTTCGATATTACTCGATGTGAAACGAAATGACACCGACGAAAAAAAAACAAATGTGTCTATTACGAGTGGGAAAATAGAAGAGCAGACCCAACGTGAATTTTATATCTCTTATATGATGAATAAAAAAATAATCGAAATACGTATCATTCATAGAATCTCTCCCGTTTGGAAATGCTCCCTTGTCATGATCGTACTATTTTATTCTAATTTATTTTTTTAATTTTATCTCAAAATTTATCTGTATAGCTTTCCACATTTAAACAAGGAGACATGATATTGAGAATAATCGCATTGGCGAATAATTTTTCTGAGTTCATTACGAATGGAGCATTATAATAGATCTTGCATTTTTTTTAGAGTTAGAGTATTTTTCAAAGCTTATTTGTTGAAATTTTAATAGATATTGACAATGAAAATGTTTTATAATTAAAAGATAAATATACTTATAAATATATCCACAAAAGAAACGGGTTACTGTAATGTTACAGTTATCCGTTTCTTTTTTTTGCAAGTAAGTATATTTTTATGGTGTATAGAAAACAAATGTTTTTCTTGCAACATTTTAAATTAAAATTTACCGAAAAAATTAAATTGAAAATAAAATACGATAAGCCACTTAACGGTCAAATTTAAATATTGAACTAATACTTATACGCATTCTTATTTAAATAAATTTATTTCAGAAATATGATTGTGCACCGTTACTGTCGATCTTTCAACGCAATCCATTTTAAATATTAATAATCCCCCAAATTTAATCTTGAAAAAATGTAATAAACTTATTGAGAAAAAGATTTCTGGGAGTCGAACCCGGATCTCTAGTACGGAATGTTAACAGTATTATAAGAATACGTATAAGTATCAATTCAACAGCTAACTTTGATCGTCAAGTGGTTTCTTGTGTTTAAGCGATGTACTCCCATAAAATGGTTTTAATTCCAATTTTATTATTATTATATGAAAATAAAATATTTATTTAATTTTGAATATTTCAATTATTGTGTAAAAATTACAAAAAAATCAATCTGAAAATCTGTAACTCAACATTTACATATAAATGATGCATATTTTTATAATAAAATATTTAAATAATAATATCCTAAATACTTTTATATATTTCTTACTATATATTTTTTTATTTAAAATAAAAATAGAAGTTGGTAAATTGTTGCACACTTCATAGCAAGAAATAAAATAATCCTCTCATCCTATTTTTAATAACACAATCATGCCGCGAATCGAATCAAGAAAAATATCGAACTATGGAAAACTATTCTCTCGTTTTCAATTACAAGTTTAACTAACCATTTTTCCTTTTCTTTTTATTTTCTCCTCTACCTTCTTTTTTATCGTCTCCCTTCTTTCCTCCTCCTCTTCCTCCTCTTCCTCTCTCTCTCTCTCTCTCTCTCTCTCTCTCTCTCTCTCTCCCCCCTCTCTCTCTGTCGTACAGACATATAATGTTTAATATAAGCTTCTTGTGCTATTTACAACATTTATTTGATTTGATCAATTGATTTATATAGAAGGGCGAAATAATTGTTAAAATTTTCAACAAACAATAGTACTGTCAGTACTGTCAGTAATGCACAGGATTTGCTCGATAATTTTCATTAATGAAAATTTAATGCTCTCTACTTTTGTGCGGACATATGATTGGAACTCCATTTATGTACAAAAGCAACTATGAAAACTATGTTTCACGGTAATTGGATCGTCGGCAATTAATTAATTTTTTTACACACGCAACATAATTGAGAATAATGCAATTACATACCTTAAATTTGCAATTTTTCTACATAACACAATTATCTTTATTGAAGATTATGTTAATTTAAACAATTTTTCGCTTCTTGCACGCACGCATATATACAAAATTAGTAACATTTGTTCAGTTTTCATCCGTTTTATTGTTTCATTTTATTACTGAATATAACTTATGTTTTGTAATTTTATTTGTTCAATGAAGTTTTTACATTTTACAAATATTTTTTATACTTAAAATCAAATTTAAAACTAAATTTTTTGAGTTATAAAAATTTTGAATAATATATAATTTAAAAATTATAAATATACAAATAGGTGAAAATGATATAGATGGTTGCTTAAAAAATAACAGCAACTCAGAGAATCATAAAATGTAAAAATTTATACATATAATA
>NW_017304450.1:305272-313051 GCF_001594115.1 Trachymyrmex septentrionalis | reverse complement strand
GTATTATATTACATTATATTATAAATAAAATATATCTTATTGCATAACTTATAAGACTGAAATATATATCGGATATTACACATTTCAAAATATCAATATATTTCTAAAAAAATAAATACTATCAGTTTTAATACTTATAATATTTCTGTTGTTTTTATGAATTAATCTTACATTAGAAGATTCCGAGACTATTCTTTATATAAAATTATGCTTGTTAATATAATTATATCCTCCTTTGATAATTTGTTAATTAATTAAATTTTGCAAACTTCAGATTTTTTAATAGATTTTGAAAAAGTTTTTACCGAAAGAAATTCCTTATTACTTGCATCCCCTGCGTCCTATTATTCCTATTATTTTGTTGATCTTTTTCTACAAAAAGAGTAGATTCTATTCTTTTCATACGATAGTATTCCGACATCCTTTCCGGCGCAACCAGTTTCAATTTACCGGATCTGGCAGAAGTCCATGATTGCTACTGTTTTTGCTCTAGACGAGCATTTCCGGTAGAGTCGAATCTAGTCGGGCTAAGAAAAATGACTCTCACGACAAGCAGGTGGAAGTCTCTGGAGATCAAGTATCTATGAGACAGGGATCAGAAGTTAAATCTTGACGGACAAAATAAGATTTTGAAATAGCAATTTATTTACAGGGATAGATAATCCACTAATTGTAAACATGCGTTTAAATTTGAATTTTTTATTTAAAAAATATATGCACAGTTTACGTAATATTTTCAAAATAAAAGAAAAGAAATAAAAAGTAAAAAAATTAAAAATATATTTATCAATAGCGAAAGATTTTTAAAAAATAAGAAGACTAGAAAAAAATAAAAATATTTCAATTATAACCTTAAATCTAAAAATCATTTGAATCAGCATTATTCATTGATTATCTATATCCGTAACAGTTTTATTCTTAAACGAACAAAGCTTCATACCAGAGGATCAATCATATAATATTTTCCTTAGAGAGGAAATGTGAAAAGTGAAAATTTTATTATATGTATATATTATATAGGTACATACATACATATATAATTTTTACTTTTCACATTTCTTAGGGAAAATTACACAATTAATTACAATTAAATCGATAGAAATTAAATAAATTTGAACCTTGAGACAACAGCTCAGATGTGTATGTTATGGTGCACTAACGTAACATAAAGACATATAACAGAGTGATAACATAATATAAGTAATTGCTCTAACTTGTTCTATTTTTTTACGTTATATAAATCCTCGCGCTGCATAAATATCGGAGTTATCATACATTTTTATAATTTTCAGTGGTCAAAGATACAATCTGCCAAATTTTCGATTTTGGAGCATCAGATGGACCCAAGCAGCAATTTCAGTAGTTATCGTAGCACATTGAAAGCCGCAATGTGGCGTAGTGCTGGCGCTACAGATGAACGTCAGCGAATCGTAGTACCCTTTTTCAGTCTTCTCGTTAAGGACTTGTACTTCCTCAACGAGGGTTGCAGTAATAAGTAAGTAATATTAAATCTATTTGTATAATTTTACAGTATAATTTAAATTACGTACATAATATATATATTTTTTTGAATTAATTAATTATAAAATCTGATATACATATCGCAGATACATATAATAAGTATATATACACATGCTGCACTTTTATGTTATTTAGTGTGCGTGCGTGCGTGCGCGTTCATACGTGCATGCGTGTACAACACATATATACGTGTATAATATAAAATATGTACGGAATGCTTATCGTATAATAGTATAAGTTTATATAATTTTTTAATTTTTAAATATCAATGAAATTGGCACTTCCTCACTCAGTAGTGTATAGAAATTATCGTGTCTCTTATAATATTAGAAAAAAAATCTTGTATTATTTAAAATAATTAGTTATTTTGAATTTTTCATGAAAAAGAGTTTTGATTTTTTTAAATTACAAGTCATAATTTGTATGAAATAGATAAAGATTATCAATATAACGCGTCAAATATGTATCTAAACAACTTTTTTTAGCTAATTAATTTTTGCAACTGTGACTGTATTTGTGATTTAATTTCGGCTATTGCAACATCAATTGCATTGTAATAATTTTCATCTAGAGTCAATTCTAATAATCAACGAAGTCCATATAAGCGATTATTTTGACTTCTAGAATCAGCAATATATATATATGCGACGAAAATATGAGCAAAACATTTTTTTAATTTAATGACCTACCATCAGAGATAATAATTTAAAATAGTTTTAGTATTCATTGTAACGATACTGTGTGAAGATGATCTAATAGAAGATCGAAATATATATTTATATATGTTTATATGTTTTATATTTTTATTAAAAAACATTAGTTTTTAAAGATTGTTTTTTTACATCAAGATTTTGTGTAGGCTTTTATGTTTCTATTTATAAATAATAATTTGATTTATTCATAAAGCCGTTTTAACTTATATTAATTTTTTATGCTCAAGTTTAATTATACGTTTCAGACTGCCAAACGGTCACATCAACTTTGAGAAATTCTGGCAATTAGCGAAACAAGTGACCGAATTTATCGCGTGGAAACAAGTTGCCTGTCCATTCGAGAAGAATCCGCGCGTCATTGCCTTCCTCCAAGCGAGCCCCGTACTCACAGAAAATAGTAAGAGATATTTATTCTGTTTCGTTGTGGAAATGCGAAGATATAAAATTGTTACATTTTTAATTTTTTTTTCTACAGCACTTGCATTAGCATCTTTTGAATGTGAGCCGCCCGATAATAATCCAGAAAAAGAACGTTATAAAGCTTTAAAGTGAGTATATATAATATTGAAACATTATTATTGAGACACAACATTCTTTTGGATATAATTGTTATTATAATTGCTTTCATAATTGTTTTATAATTGTTTGTGTATTAAAAAAATATATATGTATACATACTATTATTATATGCTTATATTAATATATACATATATATATATAGGATAGCTCACATAAGTCATTTTAATTTATGTATCGAAAACTATTCTATCAATTTTAATCGTTCTGGTCTTAAACTTATATTCTTAAAAGCTTTTAAATCTAATATCAAGACCAACTTTCCTCCATTCTTCTTTAAACGGCGTCTACAATGAGATTTTAAAGCGTAACATTTAAGCTTTAAGTCTTAAAGAAATTGACTAACCATAATTATTTTTTGCAACCGTAATTACTTACGGATTAAGGTTTAAAGTTTAAGTTTTTATATCTTAAAATTCATTGTTGATGTTTTAGGGAAGTAAAGCGGAGATAACTTAAAATTTTAAATGGGTATATAAGACCAATTGTTTCCGTTTGTATTAAAAGAGTAATTTTTATTTAAAACATTTTTTTTAAATCATATTTTTAAAAATTATAAACATTTAAAATATAGAGTGAAACAACTTGATTTGGACGATTAAATTTTAACAGAACAAATTTTCATATAATATAATGTAATAAAATTTTATATAATACAATTTTTCTAGATATTAAAATAGACAATATTAGAATATACAAGAGCTTATTTTTATAATTAGTGCAACTACAATTTTAAAATTTGGGTAAATATATAAATTATATATAAGTATAAGACCAAACTACAATAATTTTAATGTTAATATATGTATATATTGTCAGGATGTGACAATATATCTTGTGACCTTCAGAAGATTTTAGACGTCGCTCATTATTTGTTAAAAAGTTATAATAAATAAAGTTAACAATATAAATATATATTTAATATTATGATTTAAACTTTATCTATTACGTAAACATCTCATTATTTGCAATAAAAAAAGGAGGCAAAAATTGCCAATAGAAATGGCCAACGCGGTTAACGGTGCGCAAAAAAATTTTTTTATTTAACTAGTGTGAATACGTTTTATTATTTGCATATTTGCATACTTAAGTAAAAAGCTTTGGCGAAGGAAGGGGCTCTACTCCTCTTATTTTAGCCTCACTCTGGAAAAAATATAACTTAAATCAAATTTTTATTCCAAATCAGAAATTATTTCGCATTGAAAGCTAAAAACCTATGTAGAATTATAACCTTGTTTTCTATTCTGTAAACAAAGGAGAGAAATGGAATGGACTTTGTTTCGCGTGAAAAATCGAAATTCACGTAAAACCTCGCTCCGCACGGAAAGTTGGAAACCCATGTGAAACTTTGCTTTGCGTTATAAAGTGAATATATTTAATGGATTTTATCCTCCCTTCCTTCCATTAAGTTGGTTTTATTACAAAAAATTAGACACATAGGTTCAGGTTGAACCTTTTGCGTGGAAACTCATCATTGTGAGTTTACAACTTTCCACGTGAAACAAGATTTTTGGAGATCTTTGAAGAGAAGCGGAATCCACTACTTCACGCATACACTTTACAACGTAAAGCGAGGTTACATATGAATTTATAATTTTTTACGCGAAAATATATATTACTGTTGAAAATATTAGAGAGAATAATTAACTTTTATTGTTAATAACTTTTTAATAAACAATCAGCGACGGCTAAAAAAAAGATTACCCAAGATTTTAATCTTAATAACATGTCAAGATCAAGATCATTAGAACTCTGTCCACTAATCTATATATTTACTAAAATTAGAAACAATAATTGTTAATAAAAAAATTATAAGCAATGGAAAAGCATTATTTGAAAAAAAATCGGATATATATACAATATATATATACTATATCGAAAAGGTATAGTATAAATTAATGCATTATTATAATATAATTGTAATTGCTACATATATAAATCTGCATAAATTATACAACAGTTTCATTTTTAGTATGTATATATATTGAATTACAAAACAATTTTAAAAAACAATATTAAATAAAGAATCTTACACTGTTAAAAATATCATGAAATTTAATATACTTTTAAGTTACACAATTTAAATTTTATTTCATGACATTACATTAAATTTAATGTATTTGTAACTGAAAAGTGTATCTGTATACATGTACATGAAATTTAATGTACACGTTTATTACATTTAAGTAACTACTGTAACTTAATTTTCAGTTAAATAATTTATTACTTTTAATTTTGTTCATAACTACGAGCTTCATTTACATGTAAAGGAAGCTCGTAGTTATATTTTTAACAGTGTAGGATCGTATACATATGAATACACATATAACTATTATAACAAACAAGAAAAAAACTCATTTTTGCAGAAAAAATAATATAAAACTTTTGTATTGTAATTAAAACTTATATTATGTAAGAAATAAGTATTCTTTATAATTGTATGTTATAGGTCTGAGATGAATGCCCAGTGAAAGCAAGCTATGCCGAAATATACTGAATGGGAACGATATTGATATGAAAATACATTTATAAATATTAATATATTCGTAATTATAGTTAGTTTATATGCAGAGATGATAAGAAGAAAAATGAAAAATGGATGATAAAGCAACAGTGGATTAAAGTATTACTAGGGCAACTTATATGAAATTAAGTATTTCTGTCTTGCGAATTTATCGTGAGAGACAAAACTCACAACACTCTCAATAACATTAAACCTCAATTTGGCATTTTCAAGAGCATTATCATCTAATCGATCAGAACAATTGCACTAATTTTTCTATTGCATTTTTTAAATTATATATTTGAAAAAGAGAAAAGAAGGAGGAGAAAAAGGAAGAAAAGTTGATTTAAAAATATTACATTCTAATTTTGATTTTTTAATGATCAAGCTACTTCGACCGTTTGCAAATATCGAATTATCATGATATCAAGAAACATTATCTGTGCAATACAAAGGTGATGAATTTCATTTAAAATTTAATCAACAAGATTGTTAATCAATTGATTGCATCTAAATAATGTTAAAGTGCTAATTGTCAATAAATGAGATTGTACAGGTTGATCGATTTTGATGAATATTCGTAAATTTAATAAAATATTGAATTTAAAATTTCAATCATTTTGGTGACTAAAAGTCTTTATAATTAACATGGCGTGAATATAAAGTTGAGGACATCTCGAAAATGATTATGAAATTCGCTTGACAATGTCACATAGCCGTAAGTATAGTTCCTAAGCCTTTGGCTCGTCGGAATCGTTTTTCTCGAGCAGAAACCAAACCGCGATTCTTTATTTTTTCGGATAATTCCGGATGTAAACCGGAAATTCTTTGGTTCGCTCGAAAAAGACGCGATCGGCGCGTTGAACTTTTGTATATAATCCTTTTGATATACGCTAACAGACTCTTAGATATAAGAGGTAGGGTCGTTCCTGTAGAGTAAGCTTGTAAGTAAGCGATAAGTTCGAAAGGTATATCGTAAGGATCGTCGTACACGTACTTAAGAGAATGAGAAACTAATTACGAGGACGGTCAATCGAGGCTAGAAAAATAAAAAAGTAAAAAATTTCGGCAATACCATACGACTCTACGTGAACTCGAATTGTGTTTGATGTATTAATTCTATACAAATAATCACTTTTTTTTGTTTCTCCTGTGACGCACGCGAGTATAATCTGTGAATAAAAAATTGCGCGAATATAGAATATATGTGGTATAATAACTAAAGTATACTCGGTTACAACAATCTTGTATGCATTTTCATAAAATATCTGCAAATAAAATTGGAGAAATATGGTAAAACACTTAACATACTGTGGGCATAAATTATTCTTGTGGATTATAACGTAATATATTGCAGATTTACGATTATGTTCATTTTCCTTCAACATTTATTACTATAATTTAATTTACAAATGACTAATTAAAAGGTGTTATAAATTTAGCAATGAAATATGTTTGTAGATGTGAATCAAAACACATCTGAATGCCACGAAAATGAAATTATCGTCAAAAATTAACAAAAATTGGCTTTTCCATGGACAAATTGGGTTCGGCATTAATTAGCGTGATCAATAAATGTAAATGTATAGAATGCCGTGCCTTCAATTAAATATAGCAAAAGTTAATTGGATGCACAATTTACAAATTATGAAATATTATGAGATATAATTATGAAATATTGAATGTCAAAAATGTGTTCGTAACCCGTGCGTCGCTGTTTGTTGCGAACTCATGTAATTCTTCTATTAATTCGTAATACTCATAATTATATAAATTTATAATTTATTAATCTTTATACTAAAACTATCGGAATTGTTATGATTTTGCTATAATATATTATAGTTTTACTTAATATGCTAAATAAAATTTCTACTTTTTTTGTATTCAGACAAATATTTGCTCAGATAAATTCGAAAAAAGAAGATACGTGTTTCCAAAGAGTTATAGGGACCAAGAGTTCGTTTCTCCTGGATACGTAAATTTATCTATGGCATGACGAAATGCCGAAAAATTTCGATGACCCGTTTAAAAAAAAGAAATAAAACGGACTGTTTTGAAATTCACTCACTGCGTCACAACTTCACAGCCTGAGAGAAAAACTGTAAATTGAAATCACGATCTCATTTAACTGAAAGAGGTACACGTATTGCTTTAAGAAATAATAACGTTGTATGATGATATTTAATGATTTTTCAAAACAGTATATTACAAAATAAAACATTTTCGACCTCTTTCGTTCCTTATTTATTTCGTTTATTTCTCTATTTAGTCTTTAAAAATTCATCCGCTCTCATTTTTTTATGAGGTCAATAAAATAATCGATATTCATATGGTCAGTTAAAAATATCAGTATAGTTTTTTCTCATTTACGAGGATACTTTTTATTACATTTTTCATACACATTATTGAAGAGATAATTTTAATCTTTTTTTCTTACATTTCTCTCACTCTCTCTCTCTCTCTCTC
>NW_017304450.1:300740-305172 GCF_001594115.1 Trachymyrmex septentrionalis | reverse complement strand
CTCTCTCTCTCTCTCTCTCTCTCTCTCTCTCTCTCTCTCTCAAGTGACGTATATTTTTATGAAAGTCGTATTTTAATTGCATTTTTCTCTCAGCATATGAAATAGAAAATAACAAGTAAATACGAAAAGCATTTTTATTAGTACGAAGTGTGCAAACAGATCGCATAACAAAGAAAGTATCATTTATTGATCGAAACGATAAATTATTATGTGAGCTCTGCGCAAATCAGATTATCGTAAAGATACTCATCTTGATATATTATTAAGATATTCACTCATGTCACGAGTTATTTATGAAGTGCGATTATTCATTTTATCTATATAATTTCTCTAATTAATGTTTTTATTGTATATCTTTTATAGATATACATATGTAATCATTATCAATACTTGACTTATTAAGTCATTTTTATTAGTGAAAGCCCTTGCCATACACGAACTTCAATGTACGTATCAAGAAATGTCTTTAAAATTTCCTATAAATAATGTATATTAATTAATATAATAAAACATAATATATGTATAATAGATTTAGATAAAAAAGAAATACATGAGCATGCGCCGAAACTTGTTGTTATTAACAACATTTTTTTTAACATTTTTACAAATTTACAAGAGTGACCAATATAATCCGTCACTGTTTACTTGCCATTTTATAAATATTTTACTCTATCTCTTCGGCCAATATTATTCAATTATTAGTAATTCATGAATTCTAACGAGATCTGATTGCACCGCAAGTTCGTGACACTTTTTTTGATAAGAAAAAAAATCGACGATTACACATATACGTTATCGTAAATCAATTATTAACGGTAAGATTATATATTGTATCATCTTAAGCGGCATGCGTGTTACATTGTCAATATTTATAGCGTTATATCACGATCATCATTCGTCTTCTTAAATTCCTATTCTCTTCTACTCTCTATTAATACAAACATATTCAAAATCAGCTCCGTTTATTTTTTGTTCTTCAGGTAACGTTATGTTCTTGATGAAGTTCTATGATATTATTTTGTACGATTTTTGTAATAAATTCAACGCAATATGTTCGCTAAGTAAAAATTCGTTGTGAACATATGATACAACGATGCAAAGCTGCTTTATAATCGAGCGAAACATTTTCTGATTATTGTCACTATTTCGACCTTTTATAATATTTTATCACTATCTTTCTCTTCGAAGACACTGATGACATTCTGTAGTTAATAGCACTGTATATAAAAAAATGATCATGTGTGTGTATATACAATTATACAAGTATCTGTGTGTACTTAGACTTAAATTATAAACCGTAACCGAATTTAGGAATCAGCGCAGCGAAAACGGATTTGTTTCGCATCGGGATCTACGATTGATATCGATGATCATAATCGCGGATCGATCAATCCGAAATTGCCTAACGCCACTTAAAGCACGTACGTTCAATTTATTGGGAAACGACGATAACTTTTGCTTAATATCTAGTCATTAGATCGTTAGTTTGACCTGAATTTGTGTCATTAAAATAGTGGACCAATATTTAACAATTTTTTAAATTAAAATTATTTATATGAGAATTTTTTCTCTTCACTTGAGACTTCGAACTTCATCAGAATGCATGTTACATCAATGTGCTATTAGTTTCTGCAGCTTTTTTCTATTGCATAATATTTTAAAGAAGCTATTATTTAAATATCTTGGAAAATATATTTTAACGTTTTATAATTTTATTATATATTTTGTATTTATTACGATATATTTTCTAGCGATACAGATTCGGGTCATTTTACGCCTAAATTAAGCATATTCAAGTTAGATTTAACATTAATTTTATGCTAAGCGTGTGAATTTTTGATCAACATTCCCTTAAGTGATATAAGATCGTAATTGCACTATACAATAATTAGGATATCTCCTTTACAGAATTCTGTGAGGAATTCACACTTCTTGTGTGTTATTTTATAACAAATACAATTAATGTATGTAATATTTTCTAATTATTTTTTTTTTGCATACGTACTGAAAAATATCATGGCAAATTTCAAACGGTAAATCTTATGTATGTGAGATTGTCATTTAATATTTAATTTTTTTCTAAAAAAAACAATCATATATCTAGTATGATTTGTAAACTTTTTATTCGGAAACATTTGTAAACAAGACAAAATTGATATTACGTATGTTATGATGTAAACATACAAATGTTTACAAATGTGTAACATACATTAAAATATGAAAATTGGATTTTAGTTCTACAAAGATTGCACCGAAAATGATGATTATATCGATCGTTACTATAAATAACAATAGCAACGAGCATGTAAACTGTCTACCTTGAATTTTATTAGCATTGTCGTATTGAAGATGGATTATGAAAATGGATTTTAAAGTAAAAAGCTGAAACAAACTTTTACCGCTCTAAAGTATCTTTAACTATAGCTAGAATCTTGGCAAAATATGTTGATCTAGTTAGAGATTTCGCAGGAAACTAAAGAAATATTCAATGTATATAAAATTATTCAATGTATGTCTTTTCTACTTGTAATTGCTTAGATTTTTGCAAATCAGCAATCATAACTTTCGGTACAATCTTCGTGTTAAATATAACAATCTTTTCAAATTTTATATTAAATTGACATTTTGTTCTCTGATGTCATATTTTATATGATGATTATAATGTTCTTATTAACGCATTGTTTTTATGTTTACATGCCTTTTCACAGAAAATCAATGCTGCAAGAAGTATTTAATAAGCGGATAAGTTATTGTTTAGCTACTCTGATGATATCAATAGCAATAATGTATTATTATATATAGTTTACATTGGAAATACCATTTTTTCATGACCATTTTCGTTCAATGTGTATAAATGTCATTTGTTGAATTGTCATTTTGAATTGAATCGGATCAAGTATATTGAGACTATTGTGTGTGCTCGTGTGTGTACGTGCATGTGCGTGTGTGTGTGTGTGTGTGTGTGTGTGTGTGTGTGTGTGTGTGTATGTACATAAAATAGGTTCAATTATATAAAAGCCACAGAAAATCAGCAATTACTGTAGAAACGAAGATGTCTTACAAAATAAACTGCAAATTAACAAAATTACTTTGACTGTTTTATTATTATTATTATTTCTGTATTTTATGACTGATATTTACGTTTTCTTTTGAAAGTATATCAAAGTGCCCGTAAATACCAGGATAAATTAACAAAAAAATGAAAAAAATGGCCATGTATCATAATATGACAAAATAAGTATCTTATTTACAGATAGAGTATCATTTACAATTATTGTTAATACGGTTAATATGGTTCATTTAAAATTAATTTTGAAAAAATTGACATTTTATGAGAGACATAATTAACTTTTTCTAAAAGAAATAATAAGATGTTTATGCGTGCGTGATTGCAAATTTTATAATTTCGACGTTTTATCTACCTACTAGTGATTCCCTAATTTTTTTATCAATCCAGCGACGATAATATGCTACACGAACGTAAACTCCAGGTCTGTTTGCTTTGCCGCAATGCTGACCCCAACTAGTTATCCCGTACAAATTGAAAGCTCCTATTATAAAAAAGAATATGAATTTTATTATAATAATACTATTATTGCAAGTACTAATTGAACATAACAAAATGCAATATTTTTTATTTTAAGATGGAATTCATAAACTTTAATTTTTGAATAAAAAATGATAAATAGTTGTACTGTTTTTTAGATATAAAAAATTTATATATTAATATTTTCTGAACTTTACTCTATTACCTGCTCCTATATTACATAAATGTTCTTTTATAATTTTGATTGCATTCTTTATTATTTTAAAAAATTCTATTATTACATAACCCGTTATTGTACGATTCTTTTACTAATTTCAGTAATTATAATTAATCTATTAATTATTTCAACATTACCATTGTAATAACATGCTAAAGGACCTCCGGAATCGCCATCACATGTGTCGATACCTTCATCAAGATATCCAGCACACATCATTCCATCACTTATGGCACCTTCACCATAAACATAACTAGCTCGGCAAATTGACTGATCCAACAAAGGCACCCAGCCATATCGTAAATTTTTCGATTGCGCTGCAAAAGGATTTACTACATCTTATAATATTCATTTAAAGTAATTCTCTTCAGTATTTAACACCTACTCGTCTTGCCCGTTTCAATACTACCGAATCCACTGATCGTGCAATTCAGTCCAGGCGGATATTCGGCATTCTCAGCTGGCAAGCAAATTGGCATGATATCTTTGCCAAGCGGGATGCCGAGACCTTTAAGTAAAACCAAAGCGATATCATTGTTCATTCTATGGCCTTTACGAAACTCTTCGTGTACGTAATAATCTTCGATGTTGGCTTCTATTTCCGTTCCTTCGTTTATCTGAGGATATCAAATATGATTTGATTTAAAGTGTAAAGTGTCACATATTTA
>NW_017304450.1:276965-300640 GCF_001594115.1 Trachymyrmex septentrionalis | reverse complement strand
TTCATATCCATAGAGGAAAGTCCCCTATTATGAGATAGACGCCTAATATGAGATAGCGGCGTTTCTGCTAAACTAATAGGCGCTATCTATTGGTATATGGTTTTACCATGAATTTATTGCTCTTGGATTGAATACTATTTAGTAGAAAATTCATTATTAAATCATGCATGTAGTCATTGTAAAAAAAGATTTTAGAATTTGGATGTCTTCAAGTTTCATTGAGATGAGCCTTTAAACATTGTTTATTATTTAATAAATAAATATTTGGCAATAAATTCTTCATGTAGTGTTGAGTAAGGTCGTACTAATAGAAAAATACGGGATATGTTGAATTGCTTAATTATAGAAATTAGATTTAATGATCGTAAAACCATAAGGCGTGGAAATCGTAATATAAGGTATCCAAGGTATTTCTAATATGCTCCGATATCATAGTGAAAATCATTGCTAAAGTATAAATGTTATTATATAATAATAAAAAGGACAATCAGAATGAACGTCGAGTGCTTATTTCTGCGATGCTTGATTTCAACTATCTGAAGACGAGTTCTGGGTATAATGTATCACATACTCATTGTTCGCGTATCCTGGCTGTGTTTGTTTGTATTTAAGAAACATTAAAAAAAGTTTTTTAGTTACAATATACTGATATACGTTTTACTATCGATTTCTCAGGGCATCTCATATTAGGAGTACAATTTTTTGACTTTACGATTTTTGCTTACTTTCTACACTTCTTTAATTAAAAAAAAAAATGGAATTTGGAAAAAAATTAAATTTTAAATAACGTTATCTTAAAGCTTATTAAATTCCCTTCAAAATGATCTATTATTATCTATATTTTTTAATTCTACTTATAGAACTTCTAACATTTGTTCAAAATGAACTCGGTATCTCATAATAGGGGCCTTTCCTCTATATATTCTTACATATTTGTACATATTCAAGTATGAAAAACTTTTTACCGAGATGTAGTAAATGTTCTTGGGGATTTAATGATAATTTCATTAGATAATAATTACGTTCACTTACATCCGTGTTATAATCACCCGCACGAACAAAATATGTGCCTTTGTTGTAACCTTCTAGACAGTGTGCTGCTGTTAACACGTGTAGAGGCGATATAATAACAGCACCGCACCAATGATTTGATCGACTATGCCCTCGAACTCGAATACTAGCCTAAATATTATTTAACAATCTCTTGTATCATCAATCTCGCTGTACATCTGACGCAATATTTATTTTAATATAATGAATATAAAATGATGATAATTCTTCATTAGTTACTGTAAAAATTCCAATAATGTTTCTTTTAAAAATAATTTACCTGCCAAGGATAAGTGCCTTTTGGTGCAATGGAGCCATGTACTACTTTCTGAAATATTAAATCTTCATCGCTATCGAAATCTTTAGCACGTTGGCCACAATTTGATGGAAGCAGCTCGTTAATGTTTTGTTCCGAATGTTCTTGGCTGTTTATCCAGTATGACTGCTTAATAAAAGTAAAATTAAGAAATAAACAGCAAATCATATTAAAATTATGAAATTTTGTCTACTTTGTTTTAATAAATGCAATCATTACAACTTATGTCAAGTATTTATATACTGTGTATATATTAAGTATATCGTTATGTTATATTTTATTGTATATTAAATAAATTCAAATATTAATTTAAATAATTAAGCAATTTACATATACTTCTCTATAAATATGTTAAATTTTAATATTATTGTTCAATACGTAATCTAATTAACAGATAAAATAGCTTTTAAACTAAAAAAATATAATAAAATAAATTAAGATATAATAATTATTTGTTTTATTTACTTCGGCATCGTTAACATCTCCAGGTGAACAAATTACACCTGCGTCTTCATTATGATCGCAATTATGTTGACCCCAGTGATTATGCTCACATCGATATAATTGCGATTCGTTTCCATGACAGAAAACCTTTTTTGTAAAAATTAAAAAACTTGTCTTAGAATATTAATAAAACAAGACACACACAGTAAGTAATACTATATATTTTTATATTATTATTTATATCATTATCTTCTTCATTAAATTAATTATCATGATATGCTTAAAATATGTATATTGGAAATATATTAAATATGTATATCTAAGGAAATAGAAAATAAAGTGAGATGAAAAAAATTTTTAAATTAACAAATTTCTTTTTGCTAGAAATCAAAATATTTTATGCCACAAATGTAATACCTCATCGAGCCATATTGGTCCTTGGCCAGGCCCGAAGAAACCGTTTTTCTTAGCTACTGCGATACCACCGTATCCTAAAGATCTACAAATGACTACTGCCGTAGCATTTGTAAAGTCATCATCGCACACGGTACCCCACACGCCGTGATGACGCACTTCTACTCTTCCTTGCAAAGAATTGCTACCATTCGCCAAGCGCAATTCAAATGGTGCCTAAAACCACAGATAATAAAAGATATGCAAATATATTTCTACTTTTCTTCCAACTTTCTTACATTGCAATATTCTGAACTTTCATCGGAGTGATCTGGACAATCGACCACCTCATCGCAAATGAAAGGAGTCGGTATGCAAGTTGGACTATTATCACATTTCCAATAACCTTCCTGACAAGTATTGACTGCGGTCTTACATGCGATCCCAACAGCCTCTTCCGGTTGACAATTATGAACTCCCCATCTAGAAATAAAAATATATGTATAAATAATTCAGTTACATCGTGCCAATTTTAATTGAATTATTATAAGCAATGTACATACGACGCGACGTAGCAATCAATTGTCAACATTAGAATAAATAAAACATAACGTCAATTTTTACCCGTTAAAATCGCATTCGCGTAATGTAGTTTCGTTTCCACGACACTTCAATTGATCTACCATAAATCTCGTGGGTGGATCGAGATTTCCGTAAAATCCACCCGGTCTAACTTCCAAAGCTCCAAGATCGAAACCAAGCTCTTTGCAAATAACATCAGCATTGATCATACCAAAGCCGTCATCACATACCTGGCCCCAATGTCCTAGAACTATCCAACAATATGGACATTGAGTAAAATTATAAAATAAAAGAAAAAATGTAAGAGAGAGAGAGAGAGAGAGAGAGAGAGAAACCACTTTGCTACTAAAATACATCAGTTTTCGGTCCGAAATAGAAGAAACGTTAAAAGAAAAAAACGGCGATAATTGTTTTTCAATATCATCTCTCTTAAGTTCAATATACTTGGTATATCTCCATATTTAAAAAAAAAACTGTTATCCTTAGTCTCAAAATGAGTCTCGACGGTCATTTAAAGTTCTTCGTCGGTATGAAATCGCCTCCCTCGCAAGTCTGATTTCAATTTAGTGAGCAAATAGTAATCGCTCGGCCTTACAATCTAGATTTAGCTCCAAGCCGGGACAAAATTTTCATATATAAATATAAATAGTTATATAATTATATATATATATTTTTTTTTTATATGTGTAATTACGTACAATTACATGTAATTTTACACAATTATATATATTTATATATGATTATATTATACATATATGGATAATTTTTTTCCCGGGCGACTACTATTATTTTTTAAGTACATAAAAATATACCAAAGGGTATTGAACTTAAAGGAGGTTATATTAAAAAACAATAATTGCCTTGTTTCTTCAATAATTCTTTTAATTTTTTCTATTTTGATCCGGAAACATTTAAACTTAACTTTATTTCACCCTTTTTTTGCAATCTTTTTGTAAAAAAAATATACGTAGATTTTATTTTTACATATCGTATAATTACTCTCTTATAGAAAAAAATATGAAATATGAAAATAAATTGTTAAAAAAATAGATTTAAATGTATGTGACATAATTAAAAGGGAGCATTTAAACTAATAAAAATAATAAAGTCTTTGTTATAATACGTTAAAATATGCTACATTATATACTTTACTTTTTATGCAATTTGTTTACATGAGTACTTTTCATGTATTCTTGCAATTTGTCTCTGGTAAAAAATTTTTTTATGTCTTTTCATATAATTTTTCAGAATTGTTGTATAAACAAACAATGAGCGCCAACTGAAATCTATTGGAGATCATGGCCTTAACAAAATATGTTATAGATATCAACATGATCGGATCTGGTCTCTCTAAATAATAAATTGCTGATTTTTTTATCAAGGATATAATACTTACTTTTGACTTCTATTCGACCTTCATGACTATTATTTGCACCAGCTAAGCGAATACCGTAATCAAAATTTTCAGCTGTGCAGATATTTTCATCGCTGCGATCATTGCAATCATTTTTGCCGTCGCAGACTTTTGTTTGATTTATACACTTACGATTATTGCAAATATACATGCCATCACAGTTCACACTTCTCTCTCTCATTTCATAATAATCGAACTCTTTGTCAGGTTTGAGTGCACCAGTTAAACCGATGTTACTGTTACTCAATAAACACACGTTACCATTCAATCTAAAACAGAATATCATATCTTTGTAAACAACTGTACATCATAAAAAGAAAATAATTAATCTCAATGATCACAATATAGTTGTTACGAAAAAAGTCATTTTGTTTTTACGCAGCGATTATACAGAATGTAACTGAAATAAGAGGACAAACTTTGAGAGCGAAACAAAGTTTATATATCCGCAAACCTGTTGTTACTGAGATACAGCTCAAATATTTATATTATTGTTCATGACATATTCGTGTATTAAATAAAATTAAAGATACTTTGAACATTCGTTGTAATTAAAATTTGAAAATAAATAATATTAAATATGTATATCTAATAATAAATATTAATTTTTCATTTTCCATTAATAAACTTTTGTTTAAGCTGTATCTTAGTAACAGCGAGGGTTTGCGGATATACATTTACATAAATTTTATATAAATTTATATATATAAATATATTTTTCATGTTTTGAGGAATTTCATTCCAGATGTTTAACCTCCCTTAGTCACACTTTATATAAATTACATATCTTGTATAAATAACTTTTATAAAATATGCTAGATATACTACTAATATTTTTTATTATTATTTATCACTTTAAATAAATGTTAATTAAATAAATTTGCTAATTTAATATTTAGGTAATAAAATTTTCTTTTTCTTAATATCGCTTCTCATGAGATGTATTGTTATAAATCAATAATTAAATATAAATTAAATAACTTAGTAAATAAAAATAGCTTTCAAACAAACTTATGGTTAAATGAGCGACAAGTAAAATCAGCTTCCTTGCATCTTAATGCACAGGTTTTTAAAGGTGTATTCAACCATTTCTCGACATCGTAGCCTTCAAGTTTATGTTTTGTAGATTTTTCAAAGAGATTCAGATCCAATATACATTTTCTTTCGTCAGCTCCATTTGTACAATCCTAAATAACATTACATTAAATGTTATAATAATTATATCATTAATCTTTACTTAAATAAAGTAAACACAATGATAAGTTCATTAAAAAGTTAAGATTCTTTTTTTTAACGTAGAAGTTTTATAAACATAGTTTAATAATTGGCAACGTGTCAACAAACTTACATTTGGTTAGTTGAGTAGACAAGTTAGGGAAGAGGAAAAACTATGTAGAGCGGATTTAAAGATCAGATAATTTTAATTTTAATAGGTAAATATAAAGTGCGTGTAGAAGATATAGAAGGAGATGAGCGAGATTAAAGTAAAAAAATGGTGAACTAAGTCCCATTCTTGACTATATATATGCTGAAATGAATAAATATATTCTATTCTATATCTCACCTCCTCTCCATCACAAACCCATGGAGATGGGATGCACTCTCCTGGCGTACATTCAAAATGTTTAGGTTTGCATTGACCAGTCAACATAGATCGTTTTGAATCTAAAGAAAAAAAAATAATTAATTTTATATAGTATTACAATCTTTATTTTTATCCCTTTTTTCACAACTTTATTGAAAAGATTCGGTATCTACTGATATATTTTAGTCAAATAGATACCAATATTTCCACAGGCAGGAATGTCGCAATATTCACGGTTTCCGGTTCCTATAAAGCACCACGGTCTCGATTCTTTTATTGGATTAGGATTTCTGCAATAGTTATGCATTTCCAATCTGTCTCGAATTTCTTTATTAACAACCTAATGATAAAAATTAAGTTATTCTTTGATTTAATGGCAAACATTTTTTAATGTATATACATATAAAGGCATATCTACATTTATACGTAATTGATGTACTATTCTTTTATCGGCCCACGAAAGACATTCATTTCCTGATATTGTTACATTGGCTTTGCCAGTATATTGATTTCCTTTCCCATAAACGCAACCTAAATAAATAAATAAGTTTGAAAATTGCCTTTTAGTATTTAAGATATTTGTCATAGTAGATATATATTACAAATTCATGCATTACTTTATATCACATTTTTGTATATTTTAAATCAAATTAAGTAAAATTCGATAAAGCATAGCAACATTATTTTTATAGTATAAGAGACAAAAGATATTAAAAATAATTTCTCGCGGCTTATTTGTAGTTTAATTTCTCGTATACATCTATATTTTATATCTATATATTATTATATATTGTTTACATATTCAATAATTCTTTTATAATACCAATATCATCATAAGGCCTTTTGCAAATAAAAGAATGCCCTTTCGAAGTAGTTGCACAGTCTTCAATGTCCCAGAAGAAGTAATCTGTATCACAAATCGATTCAGGTCGTTCATGACACGAAAATTTCCGCTTCATCACAATACAAAGAGGACGAGATCCTACCCATGGTGGTTGTTCCGTATCGTTCATCCATCCAGGCCACCATTTTGTAAATCTAACAAAATGTTTACAAACAAAAAATTCAAAAATATAATAAGACGTAATCCTTTTTAATTTATTTATTTTTAACAGGGTGCAAATAAATTTTTCATTCAAAAAAGTTATAATTAGTTTGATAGAAAGACAAAAGAATATTAGTAATATGTTTTATTATATAAATAAAAAATACAAAGATATAAATATTAATAATAAAAAAATGAATTTAACATTTTGTAATAACTTAAATAGAAGTTATAGGTATTCTAAAAATCATACTTAAATTTGGCATGAGCAGAATCCGCCCAGATCCATAAGGTGCGACCCATGCTAGTAAAACCGAAACCAGACGTCATAATTGAGCTAACTTCCGGATACGATTGCAATAGCCATTCCGAAACAAAGTTATTTTCCGCCTGATTAGTAATATCAATGAGTCGTGCATTCCTTCGTTTGCAGTATTCCAATGCTTCATCATGATTAAATCCACTATCAGGATCAGCTAAGTGATAGCATTGACCATCATGTGGTACTTCGTCCTTGTAACAATGTGCGATACGATTAGGAGTACATCGCACACCAATTGCATCTCTATCTATACGGCACTCTTGATTATGTGTGAATCTAAATTATTATGATTACCACGATAAATTTTAAAGTAACAATTTTTATTACAATTTGCGTCGACAAAAAACATTGCAAATGAAAGATAGCCATAAACTTAACAAAAACACAAAGTATTAATTACAAATATTTTCCTATTGTTATGTGCATAAGAAATCTAGATTTTATATAAAGAGTATGCGTTTCGCAGGTTTTCTCCGTGACCAGATTCATTTTTAGAATGCCAACGTTTCGTGAATCTTGCAGTCCATTCCATCAGGGCAAAACGCAGCCTGATACCATATATGATGAAATGGACTGCAAGGTTCACGAAACGTTGGCATTCTAAAAATGAATCTGGACACGGAGAAAACCCGCGAAACGCATACTCTTTATATAAAAAGCACTCGTGGAAGCCTCACAAATATTATCAAATCTAGATTTTAATGACCATCTTTATTCAATAAAAGGAATATTTCTAAATCTCTGATAGCTCATGTCTTACTTGCATGATTGAAATCTTGTTTCATTGCCGAGACATGTTACACTATTTGCAGCGATCCAAGTTGGCATATTATTACGATTGTTTCTGCCTTGCCAAGCCATTTCTGCGCCTCTATAATAAATAAAATACAATAGTTTGTAGAATATTACGTTTCCCGTTGTCAATCATTTTATATCATCATCCCAAATAATGAAAATTTATGATAAAAACGTCAAAATACAAAATATACAGGATGTCCGGTAAGTTTTAACAAAGCGCTCATGTGTGGATAGAGCGGAAAAACTGAGTAGAAAAGTCCTTTAAGAAATCTTAAAGTTGTCTTATGCATATATTTTATTCACTTATTCGACAATCTTTGGAAATTAACATCTCGTTGACTATTGCAAAAATTGTAAAATGATAGAAGATTTTTCCACTCAGTTTTTCTGCTCTATCCACACATGAGCGCTTCTTTCAGAGTTCTTTATGAAATATCTTCAATAATTGATGTTTTTTTTAAAGAATTCTTAAAGTTGTTTTATCTATGAATTTTGGACATTCTGCTCATTGAATAACTAAAAAAAAATTGTAGAAATTGCAAAATGGTAGAGGACTTTTCAACTTAGTTTAGTCCGCTCTGATTATATTTCTAACAATATAGCAATGGACGTACACTTGACAAGTAGGCTGAGTGGAACTATAATTATCTATATATTTAAATATAAGAATCTTTTAGGTCGTTGAAAACGAATTCGATGTCAAAATTAAAATAATAGATATGACAGATATAAAAACTTTAGAAATGTTCAAATTGTTGCAAAATGTATAGATATCTTCTATGGCTTTGAATTTGTTCATTTTGACATTGAATTTGTATTTAGTGGTCTAAAAAACATAATGTTTTAACTAAACAATTAAAAGGAATTTAGTAAATCGTTAATAATGATCTAATTCAGTTTTTCGCAATAAACATTTAATGTCATGAATGTCTTATTAACTATAGCCAACACTAAAAAAACTTTTGAGGATTGAAAGTCTTATTTAATTTTAATATATCCTCTGCCTAACGTATATCTATCCCTCTTACAATCCCTTTCTATATCGTTGAATTTTCCTTCCTAGTTTCCTACCTACATCATTTTTGTTACCACTTCCTTTGTTAGATGATTATTTCAGCTATCGAATGTTCTAGCATTACATCTCAGAGTCCTACAGTATTAAGTTTGATATTTTTGAATTTTATAATTAGATATTGTACTTAAGTTTTTAATTAATTTAGACGATCTAACATTAATTTGCAAGTATTTACTTGTTATTTTTTGTGTAACTTTTAACAATTGACTTTTGATTTATGTAATATATAATATAATGATATAATATTACAATAATTATTGACATCATTAATGATAATATTATGTTATTAGTGATGCAATATTTTTATTAATTATAGTTGTAAAAGAAATGAATTATTTTTACATTTATTCTACTTTCAAATTCATTGTATCAACCTGATGTAATATTAATAAAAATTTACTATATGATTATACCATATGCCATGCAATTATTAGGTGACGTTTGAATTCGACTAACATCAAGTTCCGATGGTCATGCTGCTTTGTACCTTGACCTTTACCTGCAATTACTCCACTTGCCAATGTGCGAGATAACATGTGCTTATCATAATTTAATGGTTTAACATCTTGCGTTGTACCGGTAACTTTTTCAATTTATTATTGAACATTGAAAATGATCAGATAGGGGTCGAAACGTCTATATGAATTTTTAAATTGTTTATAATAATACTATTACTCACATAATATTCTGAGAGATTCTTAGCCCTATATTGTATTGTTTAATTTATTTAATTATTTGAACCGTTATTATTGAATTGTAATATAATTTTTTCTGTACGTCATATATCGTAGTTAATATGACAAAATATAAAAATTGCCCTTTTTTGCAACTACACGAATTTCTCAAAATTGTGATGTGATGGAACAATCAGCCCATACAGCACACTTTTCTGAGAGACAACTGGGAATGACATTAAGGAACATAGAGACGTTTTATATATCTCTAGAACATTCCTTGGAAGTCTGTATTGTATAAGTATAATAGAATTTAGATTCATATTCAACGTCCACAAAAACCAAAGAGATATGATATTTCGTTCTGATTTTTTTGTTAAACAATGTTATTATATCTAGATAAGAAATCTATTTAGATATACAAAGCTACTATGTCATTAAATGTCTTTACAGCCATTTAATGATATTGTAGATACTTATGTATGTAGCTAATGTGTAATAATACATATATAAATTTACAAAATAGTTTTAACATAATTTTTTAAATAGAATAATTTTCGTTTAACATACCTACTATATCCGAGTTGTCTACATAAAATATGAGCTTCTTTTAAAGTCCAACTATTTCTAGAATCGCATACAATACCCCAACCAGGCAGCACACCTTGTACTTCAACATAACCATTGCTCGGCCCAGAACCGCCTCTCAAACGAATAATCTATTGATATATTAAATAAAATGTTTTTTTATTATTATAATTAAGATTAAATTTTTTTAATTTATCTTTATGTAAATGTTCTCACCTGACCAGATATAGGCGTTAGTCGAACGGACTTTTTTGAATAAGTTAATGGATGCACTGGCGGCACGTAATAAACTGGGAATGACGGTTCTTCTACAATAAAATTAATTATTATTAATATAAATTGTTATTAATTAAAATTAATTAATAATAAATGTTTTATTTACTTATATTTTATTTATTTATTTAGCTATCACTTATTCGTGAATCCAATATAGGATGTAATATACAATATGATTTATATTGTCATGTATATTTGATATATATTTACACGAAAATATTTTTATATACTAATTTTTTTTATAAAAGTTATAATTAAAATCATGCGAAAGCACAAAAAGCGAATACATGCAAAAGGATAAATCAATTAAGTTAAGCTAAACAAATTTATGTAAATAAATATGACATATAATACATAAATTTAATAATACAATGTAGAAATGATTCTTATATAGTAAATAAGTATATAATATTAAAAATAAAAAAGTTACATTTTGACTTTTTAGTGTTACCTAATATCCATGAATAATTATTATGTAAAAGATGTTGCACATAAAATACATATTATAAATATTTAAAACATTTAATAAATAGCGATTAATAAATAGAAAGATTTAAGTTAGCACAGTATTGATTTTAATTATCACCTTACAAATCTTACATTGCAATATTATTCTTTGCGACAAAGAACGATATATTTTTTATATTCTCTGCAAAAGCTTAATCTAAAATAAAATAAGTTTATTTTATTATTGCATATACTTTGAGTGGCATAACAATGCGCAAGAAAGCAATTAAAAGCGGATAAATCCATGCAAAAAAACAATTAAAGAATAACTTACCAAATTTTATTTTTTACGCACACATGCGAGCATTCATTTTATAGATAAAAACACATAAATTTATATAATTTTGAAATCATTAACTTACTTTCTTGAAACGGGGCTGTTTCTATATTAAAAAGTTCGATATCGGTATTTTTTAGACCGATTTTCATAATGACTGATGAAGCCGTCGTTGTCTTGGTCTTATTTTCGAAAACCAATCTAGGCTTCCAGACGTTTATGTCTAATACATCCACGTTGTAATCATTTATTTTAGATTCTATAATATTTGGAGGTCTTAAATTTACATTACTTGTTTTCGTATCGTTATCACTCCAGTAATCATCTTCACGTTCAATTAATTCACTAGATAAATTAAAATCATTTATGTTATCAAAATTATGCAACTCTTTTTCTTTTGCAGTATTTTCAAACTCCCGTCCTCTTCTCGACAACTCAAGTTGTTTATTGGAAATTTTCTCTGTTGTTGTCATCAACGTTGTCGTAAACAAAGTATAATCATTTTCAGAATCTATTAAAGAAAAAATATGTAGTTTTAACAAAACATTTAGATGTAAATTGCAAAATTTAAATATACAATAATTATACTTATTAACGAAATTATAGCATAAGCAATCAATCTAATGGTAATTTTTAATGAATAACTAGTTCTCTTATAATGGTCCCCAATGCACATTACATTAAGTGATATATAATAATATATTACTACTCGTTTTTTCGATAGAGAGAGAGGGGGGGAAAGGAGGGAGGCAGATTTTACAACACACACACACATGCGCAGGCGCGCGCATATATGTATATATATGTATATATAAAGTGTTCGGCAAGATTTCCGCCACAGAACGCGTATAGATAGAGCGAACTAAACTAAATCGAAAAGTCCTCTACCATTTTGCAATTTTCGTAATAGTTAACGAGATATTAATTACCAAAAATTGCTAAAAATTGTCTTCAATAATTTTTAATTCAATCTTCTATCTACTATCTTCTATCTACTATCAACTTTACAGAAAAACTGCAAGAGACAAAAATTGTTTATTTTCTTCTCGTAGAACTCTAAGAATTTTTTCAGAATTTTTTATCAACTTTTTAATACTGCATTTTCTTATTTTTATCAACATGAAAAAATACGGTATTAAAAAATTCTGAAAAAATTCTTAGAGATCTATGAAAAGAAAATAAATAATTTTTGTTTCTTGCAGTTTTTCTGTAAGGTTGGTAGTATTTAAGTAAAAAATTATTAAAGACCAATTTTCAACAATTTTTAGTAATTAATATCTCGTTAATTATTGCGAAAATTGCAAAATAATAGAGGACTTTTCAACTCAGTTTAGCTGTATCTACACATACACTCTATGACAAAAATCTCGCTGAACACCCTGTATATAGAAAATTTTAAAATTAAGAATTAAAGATATGAAGATAATATAAATTCAAAACAATTGAGCATTAAAAAAAATCAGCAAGTAATATAAAATAAAAAATTAATCCTAAAAATAGTGTAAGTCAAACGGTCAATTAATATATTTCAATATAATAACGTAATAAATGTACTATTAAAAATGTTGTTCCAATTGATAGGTTTTTGAGTACTATGCAATTGACTCTTTGAATGCTTCTGATTATCCTCAATTTCTTTTGTGATGTAATGACCTTTTATGCCATTTGCATTGACATATATTCCATTTGGATAAAAGTTTGGTCTCGGATGTTCAGTTGTATTTGTAGATTCTACAAATTACAAAGCGTTGAAGAGTATAATAATTTTTAAATAATTTTGAGAAAATATAAAATAAATTAAGTATTTGAGCTATTTCAGTATATATGTCTCGTATATATCATGTATATAAATTTGTATTTAATATTATATGTAATTACCGTCAAGCAAATAAAAGAATAAAAATTAGAAAGCCACTTACAAACCTAAATTTATTTGATTCTTTGAATTTAACAAGACATTTGATTTTAATGTCGACTGTGTGGTTTTTGCATTTGTTTCTTTATCAATTGTGCTTTGCTGATCTATATTTTTGTCAAATTGCTGTTGAAATTTATCATCTTGATTGGCCATACCTATAAAATATTAAATTTTCTCATTCATATCTAGTTAGATAATAAATTTTATGTTAAAAAAATACTTTTTTTTAAATAATAATAAGCTATAAATACACAAACATTTCGAATTTTTTATGTACAATATATAATATCCGATTTATAAATTTAACTCTAAACATATATGTATATATATATATATATGGGTTTCCCAAATCCAATTGAAGTTTCGTTTGTTCCGCACACGAAGAAAAGAGAAGAGAAAGTTCCGTGTTTTATAAGTTAATATAAAATATATAAATCTTTTTGGCATTACTATGCAGGTAAGTTCCTAAATCTCAAAACTTTAAAATAAAAAAAGATTTTAAATATATTAATTTAAATCAGAGTTACAATTTATTAAAGTTACACTGGATCTTCCAGACCCATAGTGTGTTTTCGAAATTTTTCAGAAGCTATATGTGTCTAGAATTAATTATTTATATAATATTCACAACATTGATCCATAGTATTGATATGTATTATATAAATTAAAGATATACACCGGATCGTAAAATTATCGGATACCTGATATCGAATATTCAGACAGAATGTAACATCGAATTAATCGAGGAAATATCTCCTAAAAAAAAGTTTATAAAGAAAAAAATATTATAGCATCATGAATATTCATATTTATTCCTAGAACACATTTGTATAAGAAAAAATAATTTAATGATAATCATCAAAAAAATAATGATCAAATTTCAACCGGATATATTCCGGTTTAATACTAATATTATCCGACTATCCGATTGGATAATCGGATAATACCGGACACCGGATACTTTCTGAATATCGCTAATATAAATATACATCGCTAATATAAATATGTTATTATACTTAAATGTATATAATATATTTATTTACTTATCTTACTGTATACATTTTTAATTTGTCATGAAACATGTCAACATGCAATATAATTTCGCATGCATATTATTAGATATTTCTTGCATCATAACTAAGAAGCAATATTACCATTTGCATATTTGTATTATTTCAATGATATCATGCTGATAACAATTTAATTGTATGTACAATTCACAAAGTTAATTCATGCAGCGTGCAGATTTACTGGCATATTTGCCAGTAAAGTTTGCAACAGCACATTATTATTAATTTGTATTATTATAACCTGTACAGTGTACTAACAAATTTTTTAATCTAATTGGAAATAATAATATGTAAATTCAATAAAAATATCCAATAAATTTAATTAAAAAATTACTCTAATCTAAATATATAATAAACAAGGATAAATGAAATATTTGTACGTAACAATCGTAATCACGAAAATATTAATTAAATATAATTTTATATAAAAATATGTAAATAAATTAATGATTTAATAAAATAATAAACAAGTTCACGTTAATTTTTATTTACCTTGATCCCACGGACGTGTTTGAATTTCCATCTGTACTTTCTGTTGATCATGCCACGTACTCGGGTTGAAAGCAAGAGATCCATTTGACTGATTCCAAGTTGTATTTTCTTGTCCTATCCAAATACGAGGTAATCTATCTTGTCGCGATTTATTCTGATTTGAATTTTCAGTAAATTTATTATTATTACTATTATTTTGCAAAACATTTCCAGCAAATGTATGATTGAAACTAGGAAAAGTATGATTGAAACTAGGATAATATAATCCTGGCATCGTCCAATTATAATCTTGCTTAGTCGGATGCAAATCATGATCGGTCCTTTGACTATCTAATAAATCAGAAACGTTAGAAAACTTTGTTTTGTCGTTATGTACATTAGAAAACTGATTGTTATTTTCATTGTATTCTTTAGAAGGAAAATATGATTGATGTTGTCTTTGATCTGTTTCATTCGAATCAACATGTTCAAAATAATGATGATCGTCATGATTGGAATCATTACGATCAAAGTACCAATGACTATCACCTGCATTTGGAGTATATCCTTGGTATCCTTGATCATATTTTTGATCACCAATAAGAGTAGTAGGATTACCGGCGTTCCAATTTGGATTTACTGATGGATTTGATGTAGGTCCATAATTATGATAATGATGATGATGATGATGATAATGATAACCGGGAGGATAATATCTATGATCATAACGATGATTTTGATTCCTATGTTCGTATGACCACGATCCTTCTGGACGATCGGAATGATAAAGTGGTTGTGGATTTTGATCAATTCTATGGTTTTCTATCCATTGCCTATCTTGAAACTCGTAATTGTTATCAAAGGATTGTCTCAAATTTCCATCACTTGGTTTCCATTCTGGATGATGTGGTCCATAATCTTGATATCGATTTTCTTTATGCGCATGGTCATAATCATGATAAATAACATGATGTTCAGAACGATCATAAAATGGCCTTGGAGTTGTCCACGTTGATATCCAAAGTGGACTTGAAGATGTCGTAAATGGTTTCCAAGTTGGTTTAAATGTTGGACTTAGATTTGATCGTGATGTAGTAGAAACAACAAGTGGAATCCAAGTCCTATCTCCCATCCTGTGTACCTTATCATCAAATTTATCTATAATTCAAAAAGTATGAATTTATTATAAATATATGATTATTTTTAGAATATTTCAAAAAATATTAATTAATAACAAACCCCGTTAAAAATAATTTATAATCGTTTAATTAACGTATTTCGCACTGCGATTAAATTATATAATTTAAAAAGTCATGTGATAACATGTTTTTTTATTCTATTTCTATTATACAATCCTTTAAAATTAGATAACCATAAAATCACATGCGATGGATAAAATTATTTCTCATGTGATTTTTTAAATTACATAATTTAAAAAAATTACGTATTGATTTAGAACAATCCGTTACGTGATTTACTTATTTTAGGTTTCGTTATTTCGTAACCTTGTGTGACGTAATCTTTTCTACTAAAGAATTGCAAGTTATTTTAACAAAAATGTGCTAAATTGCTAAAATTAACAATTTGCATTATTTGATGCAATTAATATACCTGTTTTGCAGGTGAGTACGTTATATGGCCAATCACAAACCGTTGTAATAGGATTGAAAACTGTTCCAGGACCACAGTCCATTACGTAAGTAACACCATTTGCACATTGAAGGAATTTTTTACACGTCTCCGGATGAGGCAATAATCCAATGAAATCCGCAGGACATATAATTTTCTTTGCTTCGATATATTTCGCACTATCATATTCAAAATTAAAATTTGGAGATGCAAGTGGTATTTTTTTATCAGATTTAAAAATATCTATATATATAACAGAATACATTTAAATAAAATTTCACATTATTTTTACGATAAAGCAAATTATTTCTTTCAGTAACTAATCATTTATTGTTACCTTCGCAACCCTTTACATTACGCGGCCAATCACATATACCAATAGTGGGATTGAATACTGTTCCAGGGCCACAACTCATAATATAAGTTGCACCGTGTGCGCATTGTACAAATTTCGTGCAATCTCCATGATGTGGTAATAGACCAATTAAATATGGTGGACATTTTGGTTCCTGTAAAATACCAAATAAATCGGTAAAATATGATCGATATGCGAAATGTGTATCAAAAAATATGTATATTAAAAAATAAATGTTTTGTTTAAATCAGACACAATATATCATCAAAGTCAATAAATTTGAAAAACAAAATTTTAATTTATAATTAATAATAATATATTGTAAAAAAACGCACTTGCAACTTCTGTGATTTTCGATTAATTTCGAAGACAGAATCTGACTCTTTGAAATACGCAGATTCATCCTCATAGCATTTCACTTTATGCGGAAAATCACATTCTAGAGTATCAGGATTAAAATGAGTGCCTGGAGCACATGGTTGAATAAATGCACGACCCTTCCAACAATTGACGAAGAATTTGCAATCTGGTGGATAAACAAATTGCCCCGTGGAATTGTTATCAGGACATTCAACACCTAATCGAGGATTATATCGGGCTATTTTGTCTTGCGATTTTCGTGAAAGAAGTAAATTTCCTTTTCGTGGTTTCTATATGTAAAAAGATAAAATCAATATTATTGTAATGCAAATATCGAACAAATATATAAAATAAAGATTGAAATAAATAAAAAATGTTTTTAAAAGCTCTTTAACCTTAAAACTTTAAGTTCTAAAATTTAGTTTTATAAACTTTTTTTATTAAAAATGTTGTACATCAAAGTTTATTATACATTATATATTTTTCAAATTTGCATATTATATATTTAAAGAAGTATAAAGAATCATAAAAAAATATATAAAGGTTTTGTATCTCAGTAAAAATATTTTGTGAATAAAATTATTATAGATATCTTGCACAATATCTTGAATACTTATATTAGGTGTGGTTTAGTTTCGAGGATTTTGCCAAGAGATTAATGTCAGTGAGCATTAATGTCAGTGTTGTCGAAGACATTCCAATCATAGCTATTATTTCTTAATATTACGCTTTAATATTACTCCTACTTAAATATGATATTTAATTATTTATAACAATAGATGCAGTAAACATCGTGTTTATATACCATTTAAAAAATGGAGTTTCCTAAAAAGCATTTTCGAGAGTTGCTTTTGTTTTTTAATCAGAAGAAAACGGCGACTGAAGAAACGGCATCATAGAACTTTGATAGAAATTTATGATGATGTTGCTGCATCAATTAAAACATGTGAATATTGATTATATCAATTCAAAAGTGGTGATTTCAATATTAGTGATAAAAGTTGAAAAATGCAGTTTTGCAAGCATGATTGGACGAAAATCCAGCACATTCCACGTCAGAACTTACCAAAGAATTAAATGTTGATTGTACAACAGTTTACGTGATATGTTGTTTAAATAAATTAGTTAGAGAAAAAAAATCCTCAAAACTAAATCACACTCCTAATACAAACGATATTATAATGTATGAATAATTCTGTTTAGATATACAAAAAGAATTACCGTGCTGTCAATATCTACACCTTCATACAAATCTTCATTCTCAAATTCTACCTGTATTTTTTTGTTCTCATCATTTTTCAATGATTTATGTTCAAAATCAATCTCGTTTTGAGGCCGATTTCCATATTTTGATTCATTCTTAAAGTATCCGTAATTTTTGTCAGATTCTGTAAAATCATCGTACTGAAAAGGAAATTTCAGACTTTCTTGCTGTTCTAATTTATCAAATTTGAAATTACGCTGTTGTTCTGGAACTTTTTTAGAAATCTGTTCGGGAATATCAATTTGCGTTCTTTGTTCAATTTCACTACCCGAAGTCTTCCGCCAAGGGCTCCAATTCTTTGTACCAGATTTGGATGTAATATTATCCCGCAATTGATGCCATATTGGAGAAGGAGATGTTGTTTGATGAACACGTGATATTTTCTCAGTTGAATGCCAAGGAAGTACTAATTCACGACGTTCTGGCGGTTTTGTAGTTGTTAATCTTGGATTATAAATCTGTGATAATAAAAATTGTAAATATAATGTAAAAAACAGTCTTGATTTTTATTATTGAAATTCCCAAATAGATCAACATTTATGTCAAATTTCTTTGATTTGTTATCGTGAATAAGATATACTTATATACTTTAAAATTAATTAATAAATTTAATTACAGTGAATGCAATAAATTACACATTAAGTAAGTGAATAAGATATGTTTAATAATACTTTGATAATTGCTTATAGTTTCTCAATTTTTATCGAAAAGTATATAGGTACCTAAATTTTACTTAAAAAAATAATTTTAACAATTGATACAAATTAGCTATATTTATAAATGTTGCACTTTGTCATCGTATTATTTTTGTTTATGTCAATATATACGAGACTATAATAATAATTACTTATTTTTAATTATGTTGTGTACTTTACCATAGAAAAAAGCTTACACATAATTTTAAAAAATTTTAGCAATGTAATTAATAAAGTATTTTAAGAATAAATGACAGAAATTTTAAGGAAATATAACACACGTTTTCAGTCTTCATCTAATTATACGTTTTTGCAATCTGATTGATATATCTAGTAGTAAATTTACATTATATTTCAGACATATATTCTTATATAACAGGCAATTGATGGGCGCAAGTCAAATATTTTATAATCCATTTCATCAGAGTCTGATTTCAAAACATCAGATTATTTATCACATCTACTAAGTATCATATTACTATTACATATTGATAAAGTATATATTATTGTTTTTATCAAACTTTTAATTTAAAAGTAAAGTAAATGTTTTTACTTTATCAATTTAAAAAAAAAAGAATAAGACTAAAAATTTTGCATTACAAATTTGTATTTCCATACATATTATTATAAATAATAAAATATTAATACTTTTGGTGACGAATCAAGTTTGCCATAGTCTTTTTACTTCAATCTCAGTTAATCTAGTCTGCATTCAGATTATAATTTTAAACATAGTGTCTCTTGTTTGAGATAAAATTGAAAATTGGCTATGTAAATCACAAAAAGTCACTTGTAAGTAAACAATCCCACCACATACCGCGGTAGAAAAAGCAGCTATATAAAAGAGGTAGAGAGCAGCGAAGAAATAATTAAAACACGACGTCATTTTCGATACTTCCACAATACACCGAGCATCGTATTATACTGATCTCCAGCTCTTTCTAAAATCGTGGCGCCGAGCTTGAATGCTGATCGGCGTCGCTTTATCCAGAAGCAGATATTGATATACTTGAGGAAACAAGTTTCTGATTCATGAAAATCGGAGAGTTTCCAGCTAGAAGGGTTAAAGATGGGAGTGTTATCAGCTAGAAGGGTTAAAGATTATCTCAACAAAAGATAATGAGACAAAAAGAGAAAAAAGACAGCTCTCGGCTTGAAATATGTGCTCACGCACACGCATATGCATGTAGAACAGAAAAAAGGATGCCGACAAACACGAGAGACGACACAACAAACGAACGACTACAAACAGAACTATTTGCCAATTGATGGTGCGCAAGCAAACTTCTGCTTGTTGATTATTGCAAGTTAGCCTTATAAAGATACCGACGCGAGGAACACGAATAACACGGAATGAAAAATGAATAAAGTTGCTATTTCGGCCTTATGCAGCCTTTTATTACAGTTTTTGGAATCTGATCACAGAGACGAAATATATTTACAATTTATATATCGATTATTTTAGTTCGATTAACTGTTGAAGAATTTGAAGTTATAATTGATGGATTTACGTCAGTGAATGCAAGTTAAAATAATTGCTTCGAAAACGTACATACTCGTATTATAAATGTAATATAGGCTCTCTGCCTTCAGCTTGCATTTCCGCCGCTGCACATCACATAATACAGTAATCCAGTACCTGATAATACAGTCCTCCAAATTCGGGTACATTGTGTAAGATGTTCCGCCATGCGCAAAAAAATAATATTATCCGACACTGATTTTGTCTTTGGCTTGCAAAGTTTCATTTCCAAAGTATTTTTTGATGCTGAAAACGATGCTGTATTTAGAATTTATAGAAATCTACCACGTCACATTTCTTAGAAAAATTAGAGTAACATAAACAAGAAATTACGATTTTAGCCATATTTACAGTATACGAGTATTAAAGAAATTTTACTTGGTCAATTTTGTCTACACTAACTTAAAATGCTTTTATTTTTTATTTTGCTCTTTTGTCTTCAAAATGAGTTTTTTATTTTTGTATCTTTTTGTTTTTAATTTTTTACAACCGAGAATTACGTAAGTTTGAAATTATCACTGTCTGACGCTTACTCGAAGCCGAGAAAAATCCGCAATGTGGCGGAATAATAAAAATAAAACAAAAATAAAAAAAGAATAAAAAAATAATAATAAAAAATTAAATAAAAAAGAATATACATAAAAAAAGAAGTGTAACAAAGATTATCTTCTAATGCTCCCCGAAAACACACATGTTGTGGTTGAATAATTTCTAGCAAGTGTACTATCCTCAGAATGTCAATGGTCTAGTTTACTTACTTGTGTACTTACTTTACTTAATATGCGTATTAACTAGTAACTTTCTATTAAATTGTCTTAATTTAAGCAATGTATTTAAAGATTGATATACTAAATTTGTACAATATGCATCAAAATGATTAATCAAACACACATATTATGTGTATATATGTGTTTACACACACACACACACACACACACACACACACACACACACACACACACACACACACAGTGTTTAAGAGGTTATATCCAATTTTCAGTTCTGATTCCAATCATCGTTGCTCGTAACTGTTTAGATTTCGGTCTTTTTCGGTTACAATATTGTCCCGCAGACAATAGGAGTAGTAGAGTAAGTCTTAAATCTTAAGGAATTAATCAATCATAGTCTATTATTCTTCTCAAATTCGATTGTAATTGACCAATTTCGTAAGACTTAAGGTTTACTACATTCATTGTGTATATGTAAGGTAAGAAAATCAACTAATCAAAGTCTTTTATTTTATACTCTGATTGGTTAATTTTCTTATATATTATGCGATTTCTTATATATTATTTCTTATATATATTACCCTACAAACACAATGAGTGTAGTAAACCTTAAGCTTTTAAAAAGTAATCAATCACAATCAAATATGAGAATAATAACGAGTATGATTAATCAATTTCTTAAGCTTAAGACTTATTACTATTCCTATTGTGTTTGTGGGGTAATTGAAAAAAAAATTCAGATGGTGAATTCTCGGTGATCTCATCGACGAGATGTTATTAAGAACCCTGGACAAATTTTCATGACTATTAATAAGATCCCGATGGAGATAATTGAAGAATGATGACATCAACAATTGATATAAATTTTCAATTAACATAAATATATATTTGTATAATACATTATTTAGTTTATAATCTTTTATTATATAAATGCTGCATAAACATGAGTTACATTCACAAATTTCATTTCGGTTCAAATACTTAAAATAAATAAAACATAACAATTATATTATCCATTAATTTTTAAACATGGTTTTTTTAACATAAAGTCTCAGTTCTGTTTAACATAAAAATTATAATATGATACTCTTGATTTATTAAATTATTTATTATTTCATTTTTATACTATATTGATAGAAAGTAAAATTTATACATATATATTAATCTAAATTTTTATTAGTCTTCCAAATACGTATCTTACATTCATTTCATGTAATATATTTTTAAGCATTATGTTGCTCTATAACATGCTTTTCAAAGCAGAAACGAACGGTGCAGTAATACAAAATGGCCATCTTTTTCGTTTTAGCAAGTTGAAGTGCTAAATGTATATGTATATGCTATATGTATATGTATATGTATATGTATATGTATATGTATATGAAATTCGATTTGATGACGTGTCTAACTCTTATATAATCAAATATAAAAAAGAATCGTAACATTACATTATTTATATACTTTCTTATGCATTGAAAGCAAAAAGATTGTGTTTAATAAAGTTTATGTTTTTTACTGTGTTTTGTTCTACATTCGTTTATAAATAAATTATTACAAATCAAAAAGACAAAAATATTAATTAGAAATTATTGTATGCGTTGTGTTCGTTTTTAAGCTTAAAGTATTATTTTATTTTTGTTCTTCGATTAGCTATTTGAATACGAATTTGCAAGAAAAAAGTTATCCAATGAATATACTCAAAATATTTTATCATGATAAAATCTTTATCAGGACAAAAACATGCTCGAAGCAATAAAATATCAACATAATGTACTTTTAGCAAGAAAAAATAAACAGTTAGAGAACCAGAAAGTGAAACAAATATATTTTAGTGAAGTACGGTTGCTTTTACTGAGTAATTTTTTGTTTTTCATTTTTCTCTGATATTTTTTGTTTTTTTTTTATTTTTTTCTAACATATACTTCTTAAACGTATATCATAGATACATATCTGAGAATGCCGCTATAGTGGTACGCATGCCACAGTTGACCACCTTTGTAATACATTTTCGAGATTGACATGCTATAAACTTTTATGACGAATTGAGTGAAATCAATCTTATTATTAGTTTAACTGATTTTTTTTTATCTTTTCTTTCAACTTTAATAAAATAATGGTAAAGATTTAAATAAATAAGTTAAAATTGACTTGAAATTTTTCATGCGATATTTTTTTAAATATATAACAATAGCAAAAATTAATAGCTTTTACAAATTAAACTATAAAAAAATCTAACAAAATACAATTACAAGCAATTTTTAAAAGTAAATATAACATTGTTTGCATATTTTATAACACAACACACAAAACACTTTTA
>NW_017304450.1:275095-276865 GCF_001594115.1 Trachymyrmex septentrionalis | reverse complement strand
TTTTAAAAGTAAATATAACATTGTTTGCATATTTTATAACACAACACATAAAACACTTTAACTAACATAAAAAAAACACTTTTATTAACTTCACTCAGTGATAAGATAACAATAATATGGCAGAGGCAATTAGGTCAGCGAACGGAATGATATTTTTACATTATTTTGAAAAGCTATTCAGGTAAAATTACAAGAACACATTGTAAAATTGTGATATTTATTGTAGGTTGGGTTCCTAGTAAACACTCTGTGCATAATTTCAGAACATTTACATAGTATATGTAATTGTTACAGAACAGCACAACAAACCAAAGACGTAGTAGATATATCATTGCGTAAAAAGTATTACATATGACCGTATTGTCACTGTTTTGATGCATAGTAAACGTAGCATTTACGTAATTTAAATAACATAAATTTTCGTTGTCTGAAAATTAAATGTTACGTAATTATGATAATGTTACGTTATTTACATGTAAATGTAAATGTTACGAAAATATGTTCCTCTCTTTGTTCGATTTTGTAGCGCGAAATATAATTAAAATATGCTGACATTTTGATCTGAAAATGACACAACTATATAGAACAGTGAAACATCATTCCGTAGTAACTACGTAAATGTTACGAAAAGGTGTTCACTGGATTGGCGTGCGCAATTCAGTAGGAGTTTTTTCAATGTTGATCATTACCGCAGAAACTGCGTTCAATTTTGTCGTGGATGAGTTTATATGAAATTATGAAAAATCGGTTATCTGCATACAAAGGTCATATCCATATCGCTGTAATATTTTTTCGCGTTCATTCGTCAAATATTAATTATTGTTTGATTGTTGCTTATTACCACTGTTCTTCGATCGTATCGATAAACGTACTTATTATTATATGAGCGATAATGTTGGTTTACCGCTATATTTGTACAATAGTCACACTTGATCACAAAATTACAATTTCTGCAGTTCGCCGTATTGCAATCTACGTACAAAAATAATTCATAATAAATTAACAATTCTTTAATTTGTAATCTTATTATTTTTATTAGCTATAAATGAGTTACTTATTGCAATAATAGCATAGAGTTTTAATAATAAATAGAATAAATATAATTTAAATTAATATTATAATTTTATTTACACAATATGACAAGTATCGATCGTTTAAACAGGAATGAAATATTTAAAAATAATTCTGTATCTTTACAATAACTTCTTGTGAACTAAATAATTCTCATCCACGATTATTACATCCCGTACGGTCTCTCAGGGGATAATCACAGGTACCTATAGCTGGATTAAATTCTGTTCCTATACCACAACGCATCACAAAACAACCACTTACATCGCATTGTTGATACATACTGCAATCGCCCGGATAAGGCATTACATACGCCTGTAAGTGAATAAATTATTCAATTTTATCTCAGTGCCACAGTAAAGAAGAAAAATAGGTCATATGAATAAAAAAAAGGCATTTCCTTCCAAAAAGCTGTAGCGAAAGCTATGAAAATAGAAAAAATATGAATATGAAGAAACATATATTAAATATGTTAAACATATATTAAATATGTTAATAGTGAAATCATAACTCAATCATATATTCATTTTTACTTATTTTCTTAATATATCCTATATTTTACTATTTTGTACTGTATAAAGTTCACAAAGAATTCCACAAATCGTATATAACAATTTTATGTATAATTATATAATTATAATTTGTTACAATAACAGTTAAAAGATAAAAACGTTTATAAGTATATTTTAATTATAATAC
>NW_017304450.1:273422-274736 GCF_001594115.1 Trachymyrmex septentrionalis | reverse complement strand
TTAAACTTAACCACAAGTTAATCAGATAATGAAAAATTGGGCCTCACTGACGTTAATCTATCTAGACTTTTTATTTGCAACTGTTTACATAGTACTCACTTGTGATTGTGTCATTACAAATGGTGATGCACACAGTATCAGGTATAACAAAACTGTGCAAGACTTCATCTTGAAGATCATTCTTTGATCGTGTTAATCGTCGTTTAACTCAACTTATAATCAATTGCCTTACTTTACCAAGAAATCGACCTTATATATAAAATCTTCTATAGATATGATGACTATAACGAAACGTTATGTTATCATACAGATGCGTTTTTTCTATTACGTTTCTTGTATGTATTTTCGTTATCTTTAGTTCATGCAAAAGGGTAAAGGTGACGTGAATCGACATTCCTCAAGTACATCAATGACTGCAATGTCTAAGAAAAATGCACTTGCTGTTGCAATAAAATTCTGTTTGCTGCTTTACATTTCTAAAAACGCTAGCGTATTTATTATGTGCAATTATTTTAAGCAATTAATAATATAATAAAATATAAATCGTAAAACCTTGCACCCAATAAAAAATATTAAGAAAAAGTACGAATAATATATATTAGATAAATTAATATATTAAAGAAATAAAAAATTAAAAATATATAGAGATTAACGTAATGTAAAATACATACAAATTAATAAGATGACATATGTTAGTCTTTATTCCTAATTTTTTATTTCGCTAATATTTAATATTTTTTCTTAACATTTCTTTCATTGTGCGCAAAGCCTAAACTTTCCACATAATAATTGAGATACAAAGAAAATTAGTTTAGAAAACTTTTTAGAAAAATTCTAGTTATTTCACTTATTTTCTTTCAGTTTAGTAATTTTCGTCTTTCTATCAAACAATTTTATGACTTCTATTGGTGCGTTCGGAGAGACACTATTCTCGCTACTTCTGTTATTCTATCTTCATTATTAACGAAAAATAAGGATAAACAAAAAAAAAACGCATCTTATATAGGTAAAAACCAGAAAATATGTAAAATACGTAATACCTATGAAGAATAGAAATCAGGAGACTGAATTAAGCCCGAAACACGATAGGCACAGGCAATAGGAACAAAGAACAGGGAATAACGAGTCGTCTAATCAGAGCTCTGTGGTTTAAGTACGATATTATATCCCAGAACTCTGATTAAACGGCTTGTTCCCTTCCTATTGCCTGTGCCTATCGTGTTTCCAGCTTTATTCTTCATGTATTTGATGTAAGTATATACAATTTTGTTGCAAATTGATTATTGCGGTCTTTGATATGCTAATAGTAACGTC
>NW_017304450.1:270205-273322 GCF_001594115.1 Trachymyrmex septentrionalis | reverse complement strand
TATATATATATATATATCCAAACATGACAATACATATCCTTCTTTCTTTTGTAAAATTAATGTCAAGTACAATAAAAATAATAATAAGAAAACATAAAAAATAATTATAAGAATAATTTTCATATTTGTTTCTTTTAGAAAAAAATCAAGTTTGGAGAAATGTAAAAAAATTACTTATATACAATTATATGTAATTTTTAAGAAAAATAACTTACTTTAAATCAAACGTTTTTAAACTGTAATAAAAAAAAGATTTGCTCATTCATATGACCGATTGATTCTCAGATTCAATTTTTCATTTTCTGGTTAATTAGTAGTTAGGCTTAATTCTTGATGTTTTATACAATTGGCTTCATGTATGAAACAGCGACTTAAACTTAACCACAAGTTAATCAGATAATGAAAAATTGGGCCTCACTGACGTTAATCTATCTAGACTTTTTATTTGCAACTGTTTACATAGTACTCACTTGTGATTGTGTCATTACAAATGGTGATGCACACAGTATCAGGTATAACAAAACTGTGCAAGACTTCATCTTGAAGATCATTCTTTGATCGTGTTAATCGTCGTTTAACTCAACTTATAATCAATTGCCTTACTTTACCAAGAAATCGACCTTATATATAAAATCTTCTATAGATATGATGACTATAACGAAACGTTATGTTATCATACAGATGCGTTTTTTCTATTACGTTTCTTGTATGTATTTTCGTTATCTTTAGTTCATGCAAAAGGGTAAAGGTGACGTGAATCGACATTCCTCAAGTACATCAATGACTGCAATGTCTAAGAAAAATGCACTTGCTGTTGCAATAAAATTCTGTTTGCTGCTTTACATTTCTAAAAACGCTAGCGTATTTATTATGTGCAATTATTTTAAGCAATTAATAATATAATAAAATATAAATCGTAAAACCTTGCACCCAATAAAAAATATTAAGAAAAAGTACGAATAATATATATTAGATAAATTAATATATTAAAGAAATAAAAAATTAAAAATATATAGAGATTAACGTAATGTAAAATACATACAAATTAATAAGATGACATATGTTAGTCTTTATTCCTAATTTTTTATTTCGCTAATATTTAATATTTTTTCTTAACATTTCTTTCATTGTGCGCAAAGCCTAAACTTTCCACATAATAATTGAGATACAAAGAAAATTAGTTTAGAAAACTTTTTAGAAAAATTCTAGTTATTTCACATATTTTCTTTCAGTTTAGTAATTTTCGTCTTTCTATCAAACAATTTTATGACTTCTATTGGTGCGTTTGGAGAGACACTATTCTCGCTACTTCTGTTATTCTATCTTCATTATTAACGAAAAATAAGGATAAACAAAAAAAAAACGCATCTTATATAGGTAAAAACCAGAAAATATGTAAAATACGTAATACCTATGAAGAATAGAAATCAGGAGACTGAATTAAGCCCGAAACACGATAGGCACAGGCAATAGGAACAGAGAACAGGGAATAACGAGTCGTCTAATCAGAGCTCTGTGGTTTAAGTACGATATTATATCCCAGAACTCTGATTAAACGGCTTGTTCCCTTCCTATTGCCTGTGCCTATCGTGTTTCCAGCTTTATTCTTCATGTATTTGATGTAAGTATATACAATTTTGTTGCAAATTGATTATTGCGGTCTTTGATATGCTAATAGTAACGTCCTCGTTACATTTTGTTGAAATTGATTAAAAATTTTTATTATGGTAGAAATACTTAACCAAATTTATATATATATAATATTTTTTTTATACATTGTGAAAAAAATATGTAAAAAATATTTAAAAAATTTATTAATATCATACACAAAAATTTGTAATTGTAAATTTTATTAAAAATATCATTGTTTTTTTTTATTACCATTTACGCAATATTTTATTTTATATACAAACAATTATATTATTTTAATTATACATTTTATATTTTATACATATTAAAATGTCAAAATTTCGGTAGCATGTTATAGCGTATAGGGAATCGATAAACTATAAAGAAAAAAAGAAAAACGTAAACACAGTTTTCACCAGAAAACTATGAATATTATTATTTTCAGGTATGATTTCAGCAACAATAATATTTCAGAAGCAATGCAAGAGGCGATGAAGCAACTACATTTGTTTTTTAGCAATTTTCTCCAAAACGGAACAAAAATGAGTTTAAAGGATTTTTTTTCTTAATTTGTCGATCTCCTACACATCCCCAAAGTTTTGACATTTAAATTCAGGACACCTGTATACTATTTTAATTTTTATATATTTTATTTGAGAGGGCTTCTTTTGCTTATACAACTGATTGCCTACAGCATCATTTACAGATCGATTACCTACATGTATTAATTATTGCTTACAGCTCGATTGCCTACATGTACTTTTGCATACAAATTTGTGTTTTTAATACAGAGAATTTGTTTTGAAAAACAAATAGTGCTTATAGGAAATCAATCTGTAAACAATAATGTATATATACAATAAATATTGTACCTTTGTTTCTTAATTTTATATTTGTACGTAAAAGTGCTTGTAGGCAATCGAGCTGTAGGCAATAATACATATAAGCAAAAGTAACCCCGATTCTGAAATTTTTATTTGTGTGCAAAAATGCATGTAGACAATCGATCAAATAAGATATAAGCAAATGGTGTTGTAGAGAAATTTATAGACAAATACGGTCCTCTCACTTTATTTAATATTTTCTTAATAGGAAAGAATATAATAAGATTGGAAACAAGACCGTTTATGTTAAATACTTACGAAAACAATCAAATTAAAGTGAATGGAGTAGAGCAAAATGGTGAAAAAATGTATTTTTAGTCGAAAATCACCATTTAAGTTATGATCTGAAAATGCTCATAATTCATAACACTTGTGAGCGTTTGTTAAACATATGATAAACAACAAGGATGAAATGATTCATAAGCGTTGTAAATCTGAATCGAATCGCGGCGTTATACGTAGCTAATTTCAAGAAAAATGTGCTATCATAATTTTCTACTTATATACTATCAACTTTACAGAAAAACAGCGAAAGACAAAAATTGTTTATTTTCTTCTTATAGAGTTCTAAGAATTTTTTCAGAATTTTTTAATACCGTATTTC
>NW_017304450.1:261744-270105 GCF_001594115.1 Trachymyrmex septentrionalis | reverse complement strand
AAAAATTCTTAGAGTTCTATGAGAAGAAAATAAATAATTTTTGTCTCTAGCAATTTTTCTGTAAAATTGATAATATTTGAGAAAAAAATTAATAAAGACCAATATTCGACTATTTTTAATTTTTAGTAATTAATATCTTGTTAACTATTGCAAAAATTACAAAGAGAACTTTTTGATTCAGTTTAATTTGCTCTATCTACACAAGAGTACTTGGCAAAAAATTTTAGGACATACTTTGTATATATACACATATATGTACATATATTACTTAAATCTTATAAGATATCAAAACATATATCAAAAATATAAGTTTATAAATTACGAAAAACATTTTGTAAAACTTATATACATATAATTTATTTGTGTAAATGATTAACTCACAAAACATATTTACATCTTCGGTGGAATTTCCACTTTTTTTTTTAAATATTTAATTGCTATCTTATTACGCAATATCAAATATGGATGTGGTGATTCAGAAGTAGTTATAGGCACTTTTGCAAAACGACGTAATTTTGGAGACAATAAAATTAGATTTTGAAAGAGACCAAATGCACTACTAGTTGCCCAGTACAAGCTTAAACACTGTAAAAAATATATTTCATATTATATTTTTTGTATAATTAAATTATATTCTTGTAAATAAATTTTAAACTTACCGATGGTACAGACATAGCAATAGGAATCATTCCAATCGTAGCAATTCTGCAGAAATTGGTCAAGTATCTCTGCCATTTTGTCAATTCTACGTTTCGAATACTGCTCATACAAGTTATCTGTAAAATTGAAAATTAAAGTGATATAAAGACTCAGAATATGAATATTAATTTTTCAAGTTCGTTTATAATATTTATAAACTAATCAGAAATTCTATTAAAAATTTACTTCTATAATGGCCAAATTAAATAATCCCATTAATATGGGAAGTACAAACGGATCTGCTATAGTTAAGTTAGACATCCAAAGAAATCCGTCAGTTATAAATTCCTGATAAGTAACGTAAGCATCTGAAAATAAATATGTTAAATATGTACTAATTGTTATTTTATTCAAATCATTATTTTATTGTCGTTCATACATACTAGCATCCTGTTTAGGTAGCATATAACATAAATTTCTAATAGACATTGATAATGATATCCATAAAGGTACTTGTATCAGTATTAATAGCTTAGTCTTAGCTGGATGGCAATTTTCTCGAACAACCAATTTATTCCATTGTTTAGCTGTAATAAAAAATGACAAATATTTAACTCTCTTGTCAATACCCGAGTATTCTTTTTTAAGATTTTAATTAAAAATTTTTTTATTTCCCGATAAAATATATCTTAGCCCGGCCAGATCCTCATTATTTAGATCATTTTATATTGATTTGCGCACTTTGAGCTATAGTGTTTTAATAAAAATTATATAAAATTTTTATAAAAATTAAAGAGGGAAATCTGGGTATTGACAAGAGGGTTAAAGATAGAATATTTTAATCAAATTTGATTGCTTTTATTAACTCATTATCTTGGAAGCTTAAAGTAAACAAAATAAATCATTACCTATAGAGCGATTGTATAAACGTCTGGCATATTTTTCAGACCAATTATATTTATGTATGCCATAATTTAGCTCTGGTTTCATCTCTTTAACTATCTCATCCATTTCATATTTGAGATTTTCCAATTTTGCTAATATATATAGCTAAAAATATCATGATAAAAATCATTAAAAATTGCATTATATTTTAAAATATATATAAATAATAAACTAAAAAATATATTTAAAAATAATTTTTAATATAATTTTTTATATAAAATAGTCTAATTACAACTTTTCATATAATGTTAATTAAATTTATTTAAAACTCTGAAAAAAATTAATACACTACTCAAAAAAAAATTGGAAACACTTTCAAAAGTATAAAATTAGATAGATATACAATTTTCAAATCACTGAAACTCGACAAAAAATCATAACAGACAAAAAAAATAAAAAATAAAAATTTTAAAGTTTAAAAATTTAACATGCTTTTGACCGTTCTTCAAAAAAATTTTCATCTTTATTGTTTTGTATCAAAAATCACATTATTATATTTCTTAAAATCACATACATTCAACAATTTGCAGTTTGATAAAAATTGTTTTTCTCAAAACATTTAATACTTAAAAAAAAAAGTTTTATTTATAAAATGCTTTTTAAAAAACTTTCTTACAATTTTTCTTGGCTAAATTACACGATTTTAAAGCTAACCTGCATTTCTTGTAATCAATGTTGAATGGAAAATCATCACAAAAGATAAACAAATCATTCTCTAAAGCCTAAAGTTTATACTGTAACATACTTTTGTTTTTAATTTAATTCTATAAAATGAAGAATGAAAAATTTTTGACAATGACTTTTTGTAAAACCTTTCTTTTTAATTTTTACTTTTTTTTGCAAAACTATTCCATTTCTTTAGAAAAAATTTTTTATCAAGCTAAAAACTGTTGAATATATCACATGTCATGTCAACATATTGCAATGGTTAACATCAAGTTATAGTGAAAGGCATTACATTTATAAAATAGCCAACATTCTCACACATATGTTAATGTAATACGAGATACAATTTTGAGGAATATAACAATGTGATTAATAAAAAATAATAATAACGCCTGTGGATATCGACGCAATTATTAATGCGATTATTTTATATTTATTTTTATTATTATATTAGTTTATTATATAAACTTTAATGTAATTTCGATGAGCGTAATACAATAGAAAATCGACGTTTCGACTTTTTTTTTAGTCAATATCAAAAAGAATTATCCATAATAACAATTTTTTATTTCGCAATCAACTTTTTCATATAATGTTGGGTTTCCCAACAATTGGCAGACTATTGGAATCAACTGAAAATCGAATACGAATTGGAGAAACACACACAATACATTGTCAATTATAATTATTTCTTAAAATTATTCCTCCTACACTCACCATAAGCAACGCACTTCATCACATAAATAATACTTAGATAACAAAAAATTTTTTATTATTAGACAGTTATAGTTACTAATAAAATAATGATAAATTTCAAGAATAAACGTGTAATATACGTGTCTTGATACAACGGTTTCTAAGTGAAGACTGTGAATTTTTGCTTATAATGTGAACTAATGTCACACATTAAAGGTATAAAGTTAAGTCAAGGAATAAAGTTAAAAAACATATTTAATTGTTATTGAAAAATGTAAAATACACAGAGTCTAACTTTTATAACAATGTGATCTTTGTTAAACTGTAAAGATAATAATTTTTTTTAAACAACCAGAAGCATGCAAAAGAATTTCAAGCTTTAAGATGCTTTTTTATTTTTTTGTCTGCAATAATTTTTCATCAAGTTTCAGTGATTTGAAAATTGTACTACTTCGTGCATTTTGAAAGTGTTCCCTATTTTTTTATAGATCAATGTATAACAAATCATACAGGAAAAGAAATAATTATTTTATATATACATATATATATATATATATATATATAAATCTTAAATTTTTGTTTGTCAAATAAATATATATTTATAAGTTTAGATATAATGTTTACAAACATACCTGATACAAGGATAATGGTAATGTTACTGTTGTTCTCACTATAATGGTGGTAAGTACAATGACTGACCACCATGGTAAGCCTGTACAATCATGCACCAACAGTAAGAAATCTTGTGTGATTTTAATAGGTGCACTTTCAGATATTGCTTTAAATATGCTATTAAATTGCGTTACTGGAACTTTAGTAATAAAATCAGTAACAGCATTTGAAAAATATCTAACATTATAATATTGACTACCGTAATATGATTTATATCCAACATATTTCTTTTCAGTACATAACATTATATGCGAAACAATTCGAGGACGAGACATATATAGAAAATTCTGTTTTTTTGAACTATGTTTAACTATAACATTATTACACATGGATTGTTGATTGCTAAAAGTCAAATCTTTTGCAATGTTATTATAGTCACAAATACTATAAGGTAAAGCAGTTGATAATGTGTTAAAACAAGTGGCATTACTAACTACAATTTTGCTAGCTCGTTTGAGGCGCCATAAGAAAATATCCAAGTTTATTATTTTCATAGCGAACTTTGCTCACAAATAATAGTAAAAAAAATGATATTAGAGAGTTTAATTAAATATTATATTTTTTTTATGAAAAAAATATTAAGTTAGACATATGCATAAGTGTAAATTTTACTTATTAATATTACACTTTCTTTTTTATGTATTTTTTATGTATTTATTATTTATTTTAAAAATACATCCAAATAGAAAACATTTATAATAGTATTAAGACAATAAGTTATATAAATGCAATTATAGTCATGAAATCTATTTTTTGCTGTTTTTTGTGACTGAACTAGTGTATACACTTTTGAAACTTGAAGTGAGACAAGTTTATAGATATTCATAGGTTATGTTTGATATTTATCGAAAGCGAGAAAGAGAGTTCTAGTGCAATCTAGTGCAAGAAAACAACAGAAAATAGACCAATGACCATCGACGAGATACTTAGGCCAATATTACATCAATTGCGTCCATTTCTTGTCGTATGACGGATTTTTCAAGCGTGTCAATTGGCTGTAAAGACCATTCTACATTGGTCGTATCGTAGACGTCGCAAGTCACAGCTTATTGCTTCAGCCAATCCGATGCTTCAATTTAAAAGGCGCATGATGCTTAGGCCGGAATCAGACTATGCATTGAAGATTGAGATTGAAGATTAAGGATTTAAATTTCACCAATAAAAACAAAAAAATTTCTCAGTATTGTGCTGCACACACTAGATTGTATCACACTAATTGTGTGTATGATATACATGTACATACAGTGCACTATAAATGGCGGAACCAATCAGAGAAGAGAATCACTATCCGCTTCACTTTTCCTTGATTCTCTCTGGCGGAACAGAAAGTGCACTTAACTTCACTTTCTCTTTCCGATAGTATCATTAAAATTTTCAAATATATCTTTATTATAGTATAAGGATAAACAGTAAGAGCAAGCAACATCGGCATCTTTGATCTTTTTCAGACGAGTTTTCAGGATCCGCCATATTTTTGGTAATCAAATACCGTATCAATAGTATTAGGAATCACCGCCTATATTCAACAAAAAAGGAGATAAAAAATCTTAACTTTCCAGAATTTTCCACCAAATCCAATTCTAATCGAATATTCTCCTTATATTTAATTGTGATTGATTGGTTTCCTATGACTTAAAACTTCATGACTATCTACGACTTCTATGTAGAGGACTTTTTAACACAAGTTTTTAACACAAGTTTCGTAAAGCTAGTTCTACATTAGCAAACTGATCGCAAGTTTGTTGCGACAGCCAATATGAAGCGTTGATTTCAAAATGCAAGCTTTAGATTGACTGTCGCAACAAACTTGCGATCGGCTTGCAACTAATGTAGAACCGGTTTAAGATTCCACGACGTCTACGGTCAATATTCATAGTCAGATCTCAAGCTGATTCTACATTAGTCGCATCGTAGCTTCGCAAACGTTGCAGTCCAATAAACATCAAGCTAGTTTGATTCTGATTGGACTACAACGCTTATGACACGATTGCGACGCTGCGATGGGACTAATGTAGAACCAGCTTTATATTCAGTACGATCTTAAGAAGTCACGAACCAATCAAAAGGCTGCATTAGCGTCTTAAGATATTACTTAAGACGGTCTTGAAATAAGAATCGACTATGAATGCTGGCCTACGACTTTTATGTAGAGGACCCTTTATGATCATGGTGAAAAACATAGAGAATAGAGGAGGCCGAATTAGGCTTTGAAAAGTGTAGACAAAATTAGATTTCTAAATTGGTATTGGTGGCGTTCGCAAAACTCTGCTCATATACGTTTACGCACAGAACTGAACACATAACCTAAGAATAGAGACATTATTCTTTGACATCATGCTCTGACAGCAATAGCCATTCTACAATAAGTCATAAATCAGAAATTAGAAATTGAAAATTGATGACTATGATTGATCAATTTCAAGCTTCTAACTTCTGATTTATGATTAATAACTTATTGTAGAATGCGTGGAACAGAAAGAAGTAAATTGTCATTAAAACTGCACGAAGAATGGAGCATTCATGTAAAATTGAGGTTTATTTTTTATTGCTGCACTCTAAACCGGTGCAATAAGCTGAAGTGAAACAAATGTATATTTCATTTCAACTTATTGCACTGTGTGCACCAGTTCAGAAAGTGCAGCAATAAAAAACAGACCTTTGGTATAACCGGAGAGAAACCTGAGAACATGACGATACAAACCTATAACTACAAAATACTGCTGCGTACTACTGCCCTCTGATAAAGGTCGATATTCATAGTCAGATCTTATATTCAAGACTATCTTAAGTTCAGTTTTTGAAGTGTCATGAACCAATCAGAGGGTTGCATTAGTGTTTTAAAATATTACTTAAGACGATCTTGAAATAAAAACTGACTATGAATACCAACTAAAGTGGATGTAAATTACATAACAACGTTCACTTTTTTTTAGGGTACATCATCCACTTTTTGCTATGTAGTTTACATCTACTTTATCAGAGGGCAGTAATGCGCGGCAGCATTTTGCGGTTACAGGTTTTGGGCCGTCATGTTTTCTCTCAGATTTCTCTCTGATATTATATAATATAATGTAAGAAATGAATCAAAGATGTCACTATTATCAGCTTTAGCATCGCCTTAACTCGAATTTTATAGTTGATAGTGGTCAATTTATAATCACCCATATTCGATATTTGTTATTAGTTTTTGAAGATTACTCGTATGTACATCTTTTATACATTTCAAAAGGATATAAAATTCGAGAACTGCCACTTCTTTTAAGTACTGCTGTTTTACTTATTTATATGCGAAGCTTTTTTGTTATAGAACAATACAATAGAGCGCGAATTAAGAACGACTCACGATCAGCCATGATCATCCCAAGAGTACATCTATCAAAGAAATTAAGACTCTCTCTTCCCCCTCTCCCCCTCCCCCTCCCACCCTCTCTCTATATTTCTCTTTCTATGCTTTCCTTTTGAAATAAACTGCTAGCTATAAAGGAAAAGTAATAGGATACGTGATATCGTGTATAGGTGAGGTTAGAACTTGAAGCAGATTACCTACCCCTTGCGGAACCTTAGATCCGAATATGACACTGCTAGGTAGAAGTATCCGCATCCGGGTTATTAAAAGCGGCTTCTCTGAACTCTACTGTGCAATGCCGATACAATACCACATAATGAGAATAATATGCTCTCTATTTACAAATTAAAATATTCAATTTCAAAATATTAATTCCGCTCGCACTATCGCATCAACACTATAGTTTCGAGTGTTTTGAATAAATATAATTACGAACTCGTTGCGTGGCTATATTTTAAAAACTTTAATATACAGTTAACGAAAGTATGGATTTAAAATAACATAATTGTAATGATACAAAATAAGTTTTAGATAAAAAAAATATTTAGGTCTTTTCACAGAGCATCATAACAAATTAACGTAAAAAATTTCTTTATGAAGAACATCAAAACGGTACAAGGAAGTACTGGAATCAATAGAGACAACACACAAAAGATTAAAAGTCATGTTTTTGAATAATTGATTTTTGAATAACGGATTTTTGCAGTTTTATGGTATGTCTACTCAATTTTGAGAAAACATTGTACTCGATGATACCCACTGTTTTTCGTACAATTTTTTTACATAATGAAGAGATATTTTTAACAAAAGATAGCACTCTATTCTTTTTTCTGTTTAACCAAGTAAAAAAGCCAATGCTAATGTAAACTTTTGCGATCGAGAATCTTTTTTAAATGATGTTTTTTAAGAGATAATCAACCTAACAGAAAAAGTAAAATTTTTTTATCTCTTCTCGAAAAAATTGGATGATTATATTATTTGTGAGCATTGCAAAAATCTAGTAAGATTTTCTATGTTATTTTTCTAGACATCTTTATTTTTATTTACTTTTTAATAAAATATTTATTTACTTTTTTGCTTGCAATAAATAAATAATGTCTTTTAAACTTTTACTTGCGAACAAATATATATTTTGCAAAAGAGTAATATTTATTTATTTTTTCGTCAATGTAACTTTGACTTTCATGCGATCAACATCGTTTGTCCAACTAATTATTTTAATCGCTGTACAATTATATAACTAGTTTCCATATGACTATCCAAGTTCTTATTGTAATTTTTGACTCCCTTTGGCGAGATCTAGGTCACTTAGTTCGACAACAGCAATACACTCATTTCTTTTCCATTTGAAGCTTGAAAAACATTTCTTACATTTGTTCATTGAAGATGGCCGAAAT
>NW_017304450.1:257918-261644 GCF_001594115.1 Trachymyrmex septentrionalis | reverse complement strand
AAATATATATAAATATATCTTTAAAATGAACAAAATTATGAAAAAATTACAGATTATTTTAAATCACAAATTTGTCATTTTATTCAAAAATCAGTTTACTATCTGATTATAAATTATTTTAATAAATAGTAGTATTTTTTTTATTTAATCTGTGCTCTAATCAAAATGTATGGAAACGTGTTATAAAATGACAAAAATCTTAATTTTTTTAAATATAAGTATACATAATGTATTCAAAATTATTTATGTATAGAATTGGATTGCGATGCATGAACTAATTGCCCAACAATAAACAAAATAATATTTATGTGTTCTATATTTTTGTAACTAAATCAGTGAATCGCTATGAAACTTTGCATTTGTTACTTTTAACACTTAAAGAACTTATTTAAAAATTTTAGATATTAACAATGGAAATAATAAATAAAATTAATAAACGACAAAAAAGTGTTATAAATAAAAATATAATCTTATTTACATAACTTTCATATGTATATAGTTTATTTGAAGTGGAAGTATTAAACATATTTCTAGATTTAATTTTCTTTGCAGGGAATGTACGTGTGATACATCCTTAAGAAACACATATAATTAAAAAATTGCGCTCCAATTACCGCGTTTGATTCTTAGTTGTCCGATTTATTTCCATTATTTTGTTATTCTTTCTTCTTATTCAGCAATATATTACCAAGATGATTTTCTCCATAAACATGAAAAAGTTACGAATATTTAACATTCGATCAATTATGATTACAATCATGATTACAATTACGGACGGACAATTTAGTTATGACACCTTATCGATACCGTAATAAGGTGTCACGCGATTATTTCACGGAAGCATAAATAAACGAAGAACAAGTTGAATGTGCATTTTCACGATCCACCAACACAAGTCTGACGATACGACATAACCGTCATTTCAGAAGGATACAATAAACGCGGACGAGAGCCAAGCACTCGTTAAGAGCAGGCCCCGAAGGCTCTAATTAAAATAACAAACGGAAAATCCGCGAGAGTTTCTGCCGCATTCGCAGAAACTTCCCCCACACATCCCGTAACATAACCACCCCTTTCCATCTCTCGACACGCGTTCCGCTCTCCTCGAAGAGAACCGGCTTCGCATAAACGGTAGCAACAATTCAGCTCTCGGCGACTGTGTATAAATGTTTCCGTATTATATCGTATTACACAGTCGATGATGATGTTACTATGCCAATAGGGGTTAAAGACGGAAGAGTTTATTTATCATAAAAAGAGAGAGAATGCACTAAAAAAAAGAAGCTAAATTATTATAAACGTATTATATGTATACATACACATATATTATATATATAGTATGTGTGTGGATATATATACATACATATATGTATATAAATTAGATATGAAAATAATTACATCAACGAATGTAACTATATATCAAAATATCAGGAATATATATTTTTTGTATTAATTAATAATAAAAATATAGAACTACATCGTTATATTAAGAAAATAATAGATACAAAATATGAAAAAAAAATGTATAAAAATAATTGCAACAAAAATTTAAAAACTGTAAAATAAATTAATATCATAATTATTGATTTAATTATTGATATGCTTTCTATGTAATAATTTGTGTTTATTAACTAAACTCGGATTATGAAAAGTTGAAAAAAAACCTTATATGAAATAGCGCACGTTGTACAGAAGATGAAATGACTGGAAACAAAAAAAGTGGTAAGAAGAAAAAAACATAGTTATATTGAAAATAAGAAGTCGGAAATGGAATGGAATACATAGACCAAAAATGTAACAAGCGTTTAATTGCGTGAAGAAGGAAAAGACGGAAAGATTTGTGCGCGAAGGAAAACATTGGAGGAAAAGAAGACGGTAAGCAGAAAATACAAAGAGGTCGAAATGCGGGAAGGGATAACCGCGACGAGGGGTAAGTGAGGAAAAGGAACGAGCTAGAGACTAACCACGAAGAGGGGTTGGCGTTTCTATTCGGAAGGGGGTTGGTTCTGGCGTCTCGTTACAGCGGTTGGCTGGCGGAAGCGCGGATAACGCGGAGGGGAAGAGGACGAAAATCCCCGAGGGGTTTGAAGCCGGTCTCGCCGTGTTTTTCGCCGATTGAATCAATTAAAGAGGAAAAACTCCCGGGGTAAAATATTCGAGACGTGTCCTGCTCTTCGTGCACGGTCCCATGTACATACGTGCTCGTTCGTTCGTACAGATCGAGAGATCGACAGTACGGTTTGCCTTTCGGATTGTCAGATATCGAGGGATTCGGTTTTTCGTGATTTGCGAGCTAAGATCTTGCTGTAGAAAACATGCGCTGATACATGCAGTTTTTAACAATATAGCATCTCTCGAAAATTGTAAACGAAATATATAATACGTAGTTACAGTTTAAATATATTGTAATATTTGATAAAAATAATAATAATTACAATGTAAAAAAGGCTATAGGAGTCGACGCTGGTTATAAAATAGCGATAATTTTAATAATGATCAAATATAATATCTAATACAAATATAAACCTTGTTTACCAACGTCGACTCCTATAGCCTTTTTTACATTGTAATTATTATTATTTTTATTAAGTTAAAGGAGTCTAAAACTAGATATTAATTTTTTAAATTGTCGTCATTATAATATTTGAGATACATAATTTTATATATTTTTGTGTATTTTCTATTAAATTAAGATGCAACTTTGAAAATAAAATATTAACTTGATATTTTTTAATATGCATTTGTGAAATAATTACTATAAAACATTATAATGTTGATTTTTTTGTAGTCAAATTTAACGACTGTATAAAGATAATTGCATATATATATATATATATATATATATATATATATATATACACATGCCACTTGAAATCGAATAGTGATATAAAATGGAAAAAATAGAATATATGTGTTGATATTAAGATTGAGAAAATTAAGGCCATGGTACATAAACAAAACTTAAAATTTAAGACTTAAGACTTTAAGGCTTAAGACTTAAGCAGTAAGTGAATCGACCAATCGTAATAGAAACTGTAAGACCATAACGTAAGTAGTAGCGAATTCAATATGTTGATTTCTTTGCTGCTTTAAGTCTTACGTCTTAAGTTTTTGTATATGCCAAGGCTTTTACTTGTAACGCTGTTACCATTTTTATTACTTTTTTTTACTCAATAACAATCGTTATTTTTTTTTGTCTGCAATAGTAACGGTCGTTACATTTTTACAGTAATGGTAACGAAATTAATTCAGTCATTACTTTTATCATTATTTTAGTCGCTTATTATCTTTATAACTTATATTCAATAAATTGTATTATTTTTTGGCTAAAAATATTATAACAGAATGTATGTTATAACAGAAATTTAAATATCAAAAAATATTTCATACTTTATATCTTATAGCGTTTTTCCTTAGGATGCACTAGGTGTAGCCTTGCATCGTACCAATAGTTGCGTGTAAGCTCTGCACTGCACTGGAGTGGTGCACACTATTTCATTATTGTGCTAAAATCCTACTGTCGATTGATTTCCATTTTTTAATTTTAAATGTCACACTAGCTGTACACTATCCCTTTGAGATGGCGTAGCAAAACCATTTCGTGCATAAAACTTGCACTACACCCACGATGCAAGTAGACTACTTGCATCATGCACTACACCGTAGTGCACGAAAACATAATACACTGAATGTTATGCGCCTATCACCACAGCCGTAGAAACATGC
>NW_017304450.1:253491-257818 GCF_001594115.1 Trachymyrmex septentrionalis | reverse complement strand
GCATCATGCACTACACCGTAGTGCACGAAAACATAATACACTGAATGTGCGCCTATCACCACAGCCATGGAAACATGTTACATTGTCTGAATGTTGCACTAATAGCCAAGGGAAAGCACTATTAGGCACTTGAAACGATGTATAATTTGCTATATAATTCGAGACAGAATTCTATATATAATGTTACGCATTGTGTAATACAAAAAACATGTAAATAATCAGAATTATAAATCTACAACTACTTGTATAAGTGTCATTATAAGATTATATTTGATTTTTTATTTGATTTTTATTATATTTATAAAAATACAGCATTAGGGTATATCTATACAAATTTGCATAGCCACATATATACATAAAGAAAATTGTCCAATCACATTTTACGTGCGACTTTATAAGAGAAATACGATTGGATAATTTTCTTTATACATACGTTTATGCGGCTATGCAAGTTTGTATGGATATACCTTTAGAGCCATATATCACACACAAAATTACATAAGCTGCATAACCATAACATAAGGCCGCTGAATCAATAAGCAACCAATGTAAAAACGCTATATTGATTTACATAAGATGTTCATTAGTTTAAAGACTTTATGCTAAACTAGTTTTGTTCAAAATTTTAATATATTTAATACATTAAATTCAATTACTATTAACAATCTGTATTATGAGCTCGTCTTTGGCCGTTTTTATTACTAAAATTTATATTGTATGCTCAATAACGAGTAAGTCATAATTTATTTTGCTTTTTAATGTTTATTATTACATTTAATATCGATTATCAAATACTGTGATTTTAAAATCTAATAACTTTTTTAATATTGCAAAAAAGTAGCAAAAAAGTAACGAATCATTACTTTTTCAAGTTTTATCTATATAAAAATATGAAAAAGTGTTATGAAAAAAAGTTAATTAAATTTTATATTAAATAATGATCCATCAATTTTCATAATATCTAATTTAAGATTAATTACAATTTTAACAAAATTATTGCGTAATAATTATATGCTTAATTATTTATAAATCGAAAAATTAAATAATTTAATATGCACTATTTATAATATATTCTTTCTTATTGAAAAAGTTTTTTTGGAGCTAGATATTTTTTTTTAACGTAAGAACAACATGAACGTTTACTCACGCAAGGTGTTTCGTGTTCACTCTGTAATGCGATCAGGATAAGATCTACGTATGTAGTTGTCGTAAAGACTAAGAAATGGGAGAGGAGAAACGAGAGACAGGAACAGTGTCAGGCAACAGGATTTAATCTCTTAATTACCGGAGAATAGGCTCACACCATGTGCGACCGTGCTAAAAACGATGCGGGGATTACCAGTAATAGTACTCTCGTAAGTCTACCATCCGGCTTGTTTGTTAAATAATATCACTGCTACCCCGATTAAGCTTGCACAACATCATCTCATTGGATCTATATTCTTTCAGTTGACTATTACATTTATAAATTAAAGCATGATTATAAGATAAAAACAGTTTCATCAATTTTATTTAGCATTTTTTAAAAATTGAATTCACCTATGTAATTAATTTTTTATAGTTTACAATTAAATAACATCCACGTAAGGAAACCTATAAGTAAATTCAATATCGCAGATTTTGAGATTGCGTGCGATTATCAGCTTTGACATTTTACAACAGTTACGAAAATGGTGATTCAGCGGATATTGGGAACGCCCGCGCCCGACGGATTCCTAATTGACAGTCTCGCAGTGTGGCGCCGCGATTCGCCGACATATCAGTTGATCTGCGATCGTAAGCGCAAAATAAAATAGAACAAACGGAAGTACAATGAAATTTGATAAAACAATCGAAGATAGATACATATAATTGATACGTAAAAAGTCTGCTTATTTTCTTTCATTTATATATGAATTCTTGTGATTGTAATGTTTTTAGAACGTTCTATTGTTTTTCCAGAATTACAAAGTTAATGTATATAATGTGAAAGATCTGGTAGATTGCGTTACAATATTGTATATGTATAAATAGACTCTACAGTGATATTAAAGACAATATGCACTGTAGATTATTATAGTCTATTTATACATGTACAGAAAATTAGAAAGGGGATGCTGTAATATTGTAAAAATTAACTCGGAAATAATTATTCCAATCTTAATTATTTGTACTTGTATGCTATATGATTTTAAACTTAAAACAGAAGCTATACCCTATCATACTTTTTGGATCTTTGTTCCAAGTTTAAACTTATACAGCATATAAGTACGAATAACTGAGATTGGAATATTTATTTCAGATTAATTTTCACAATGTTATGATCTTTTCAGTTTGCTGTATATAGGTAGATACAAAACACAGTGCGTCTTGTTTTCAGAGTCACTGATGTAACGTATTTTTTTGCATCGCATACATTTGTATAAGTTTTAGTAAAACGACAAAACTTTTTTCGTTAGGCACCTGCTTATACAAAAGCGCAGATATAATCATATAAAATTTATCACGTGCAAAATACATTATTTTTGTATGGGTAACCGCAAATTTCCAATAGAGAATAAATATAATTTTATATGTATTGAAGACTAATACTGTAATAGGAGCAAAATGAAATGTCCCATTGAAAAACGCACGTGCTCTCACTTAATGCCATTAATTCTCGCGATTATTATTATTATGAGATTTACTATATTTATTATTTTAAATACATAATTGCTTCTCTACGTACAGAGAAGATCAAAGTATTCGATAATAATATCGAAGAAGTAAGAAAAATTATTATTAATGCATACTTACATTCTCTCTTTCTCTCTCATTCTTTGCGCGCACTTATATGTGCAGATATCAAAAAAAAAGACAGACTTACGCGCGCGTATATGTGAAAAAGAGATAATGAAAAACTTAATAAAAAAACAAAGAGATATAAACGTAATATATAATTATATTACGTAATATACAATTATATTATGCACACAACTAACATAATTATGCATGATTACCTTATAATGTATGTAATATAATACACACACACACACACACACACACACACACACACACACACCACACACACACACACATATAGATGTATACTTATATTTAAGTAATACATCATCATTTATATCATTTAAGTAATATATGTATATAATTACAATTTCTTTAATCGCAATTGGAATTAATATCGATCTTTGTTTCACTGATAAAAAGTCTGTCTATTTCACCCTGCTATATAAATTATTTATTTATAATGTCGCAATACAAGGTGCATCCCAAAATTTTCCGAACTTTTTCAATAGGGATAGGTCGGGTGGCGCCATCTGTGTGTTCGATTGCGCGTTTGAAAGGTACATCCCTACCTGACTTCCAGTGAAAATTTCATGACATTTGGTTCAGTGGAAACGAAGTTATGGCGTCTCAAGTGTCAGTATGTTGTATACATCGGTACGAGAATGAACTTCGAACAAAGAGCCAATATTAAGTTTTGTTTTAAACTTGGTAAAACATTTACCGAAACCCATAATTTGATGAAACAAGTTTATGGTGATAATTGTGTAGCCCGTACCAGTGTTTATGAGTGGTATACGCGATTCAAGAACGGTCGTGAGGACATAAATGACGACGCACATACAGGTCGCCCAAAATCGACAATTAACGAAAATTCCATCGAAGTTGTGCGTAATTTCATCAAGCATGAGCCAAAATCTTCAGTGAGATACATGGAAATGGAATTGAACATCCCCAAATCAACGATTTATCGCATTTTGACCGAACATTTGGGCCTACAAAAAGTCTGTGCACGATTTGTTCCACACAAGTTGACTGACGACCAAAAAATGCTTCGAATTCAACATTCAAAGGACATTATTAAGGAAGCCAAAAAGGACCAAAACTTCCTTTATAGCATTGTTACTGGTGACGAGACGTGGTGTTTTCAATACGATCCAGAAACCAAGCGTCAAAGCGCGGAATGGAAGGCGCGAAACGACCCAAAACCCAAAAAATCGCGTTTTGAGAAGTCAAAAGTGAAGACAATGCTCATTTGTTTTTATGATTCCAAGGGTATTGTGCACAAAGAATTCGTTCCAGCAGGCCAAACAGTTAATGCTGTATTCTATGTAAGCGTTTTGAAGCGTTTGGTGCACCGCATTCGTCGTATTCGGCCAGAATATCGCGAAGAAGGAAGTTGGCGCTTGTTACACGATAATGCGCCATCTCACCGTTCGACACTTGTCACTGATTTTTTGACTAAAAATGACATTTTAACAATCAACCATTCCCCGTATTCACCTGATATGGCACCTTGTGACTTCTACCTATTCGGCAAAATGCATTTGTCCATGAAAGGAATGTA
>NW_017304450.1:252284-253391 GCF_001594115.1 Trachymyrmex septentrionalis | reverse complement strand
GAAGACATCCAAAGGGCTTGTACCACTATTCTGAAGGACATACCTTTGAACGACATAAAACACTCATTCGAAATGCTTTTAGATCGTGCCAAACGTTGTATTGAGTCCGATGGGGACTACTTTAAATAAACAAATTTGAATTTGAAAAAAAAAGTAAACCGTTGTTGTTTTATTTCAAAAGTTCGGAAAATTTTGGGACGCACCTTGTATAACTCATGTTATGACATGGATTAGAAGGAGAACGCCAGTACGCATTAATACTTAGATCATAGATCTTTTATGGTATCACTAGTGTGTGGTCCATCCATATGTAAAAATTTCTTGCAGGGGCTTCTCCATGCTCGCGAGAAAACTCGGTATAGGAGTGCCTAGAGGCTTCCTTCATTCCTAGTGTCTATTTTATGTAATCGAGTTTATGTCATTCGCCCTTCGCTGATTATTCGTGCTGTGTGTACAATAGTGTTTTATATAAATTCTTAATTTGATTACATACAAGCGCTGCTCGAACACCTGTAAGGTCTCTTGCATAAAATTTATGAGGAAATGACTAATGGCTGCTGTGTCGATACTATCGACTTTGCACGATACATGGCAATATTAACAATTGTTATTTAGTTAGTTAACGAAACATGTGACGAAAGAAAGAATATGCTTTGAATGCGCTAGCAATTGCAATACTGAAAGAGATAAATTTTAATATTAAAATAAGTTATCAATAGTAATAAGCTTTTAAAAAGGCAATTCATTACAATTATAAATAATGAAATTTTTAATAATTTTTTTGTAATGTGGAATATATTGATGCTACAACATAAGTTAAAAGAAAGCAAAGTAGTTGAATTTTATATTAATAATGTGTAAATAATGGATAGACTAATAAGAGTGATAAACGATAAGTGCTGTAAGCAGTTTAATATTCTGTATAATATATATTTAAGTAATTTACATTGCTTCATCGTCGAATGTTTCAGCTCAACTTTGAGGCATCTTTATACATAAATCGTTATATATTATATAAACATACATGGGCAATTTTTTTTTTATTTCTTCAAACTTTATTTTTTTTTAAAGAAACAATGAGAAAATGTTAATTATTTTTTTATTATT
>NW_017304450.1:244465-252184 GCF_001594115.1 Trachymyrmex septentrionalis | reverse complement strand
GCTCCCTCGGACTACTATTTGTTCCCCAATATGAAGAAATGGCTGGCGGGAAAAAGATTTTATGGAAACGAGGACGTGATTGCAGAAACAAACCCCCCTCGACTTCCTCGATTCAAATGAATGCCAAACACAAACAAATAGACCGATCTGGCTGTAACTTGGTGTGTGTTCCTCCAAGAGATGCTACTAACTAAATGTAACCTTGATACGCGCCAGTAGTGCCATCAGCAGTGACTTTGCACGGACTTTTCAAACGACCCTCGTATGTTTATATGTATATATTTAATAAGTATTATATTCTTATATGAAAAACTTTTTCTAGAATATTGATAAAAGTCTAAAACTTAATACATAATATTGAAATTAATGTCCTGCTCGTTATTGTATGTAAGCAATGTAATAATGGCTGCGTTCAGCAGAAAAAGCAGCTTTACAACCGTTATAATTTTGGTCTTGAACATGATTGGTCTTGAATATGATTGGTCTTGAATATGATTGGTCGTGAATATGATTGATTTATACATTTAGATTTCAGTGAGGAAGGGCAAGTCCAATCATATTAAAGAATTTTACAACAGTTACAAAGCTGCTTTTTTTGCTTAACGCCATTATGTTAGAATGTATTAAGGATAAGTAAAAATAATAGATGTTTAGTTAATAAAAATATGAATTTAATATATCAAAAATATTTCAATCATCAAAAATATTATAGTATTTTCTTAATTTTAAATTGATATATTAAATTCGAATTTTTATTAACTAAACATCTATTATTTTATAACATCTAAGAGTCTTACAAGAGAGAGAAGGCAAAGTGCAAATGGCGAGTCTCTTGGAGATTCCCAAAATTCTTTCGAGTATGCTTTTTGAATCCCTGAATGTTTTTTTATTTTATGTTTTAGCAATTAATAAAGATAGATTAATTATTGAAATATTGTGTAGTATTGCAATATATCTGCAATATTTCTCTACATATTGCAACAATATCACAGAATATTGCAGTAATATTTTATTTTAAAAGACATTAGAATATTGTTACGATATTGTAGCAATGTTTTATGAAATATTGCAATCTTTTAAAGCTGTAATATTTCATACTAGGGGAAGTTTCAATTTTAATTTTTTCGATTGCAATTATACCGGATGTTCAAAATAAAGCGTTAAAAATTTTTACCTTGGAAACACGGCATTATTGAAAAAAATTGTAAGGTTCAAAAAGGTCTATTTACTGATCTTATCAATTTAATCTTAGATAGTGTCGCCAGGGTCAGGTTAAGATCACATTGATTTTTTTTAATGGAATACCTTATTTTTATTTCCAGAATCTAATGTCAAGCTTTCCAATGTCAAGAACTTTCCAAAACGCTATAAGAAAATATTTTCTTATAAAAAGAAAATAAGAGGAATATCCTTCAATGGTCTTGATCTTAACAAATGTTATCCGGAACATGATCCTGAACAATATTCAAAAAGTTTCAGCTGTAGGACACCTTAGATAATGCTAATGCCGCCGTGGTACTGTAACTTTCAAGTATCATAACTTAAAAAGTACTCAATAAGAAATAACTATTAGATTTTGGAATCAAAAGTAGGGTGTTCCATTTTAAATAATCGACGTGATCTTGGCGATGCCATCCAAAGTCAAACTGATAACATCAGTAAATAGATCTTTTTAAATCCTACAATTTTTGTTTGAACAATTTTGTTTTATAATATTTATTTACACAATTGCGACTGAGAATTCAATTTAATTAATAAAATTGTAAATTTAGTTCTAAAAATGTAAATTTAGCAGTAAAAGTAATAATAAATATAAAATAAAATAATGTACATAAGATATTTTGTCTAAGTGCAATATGTAATAAAAAAATAGATGACCATTTACTTGAGAGTTAAATTCTTAGCACGATCATATAAAAGAATATATATTGCTTAGATGTTTTCTGCTATATTTAATTTCTAGTTTACATAGAATTTAAATAAATTTTATTTAACAAATATGCGTAAATATTGCAGATTTGAATCCCATTTTGGTTCCCATTTTTTTCTAACATTCTTTTACGATAAACAGGAAAAAAAATATATATATATACTTAAGTCATATTGAGTACATATATGTATGTAGCTAATATGCGTGAAATGCTACTTTTTTAAAAATGTTTTACAATATCTATATAAATTTTTAAAAATGTTTCCTTTTCTTTTATTAACATTCAGAAATGTTCTCTCTTTTGAATGTAATCACTAATTTTTAATTTTGAACTGATTGTGAGTAAAACATTAGAAAAAATGGCAAAGCTTGATAAGAGCTGATTATCTTCCAACAGATAAGTTTATATTACATTTGGAAGTATAGTATGTTCCATGAGCATAATAAAAATAATATTTAATACAAAATATGCTGAAGATTTCGCGAAAACAGTTACAGGGATAGATAAAGATATTTAGAATTTAGAAATGTTGTGACACTAGCTATAAAAGCGATTCCTGTTATGAAATAAAAAGATTACTTTGGTTAAAAATCTAATAATATAATCATATCTAATTAGTATTAATATATTAAACTTTATTATTTAATTATTATCACACTTGCATGATATTTAAATTAAAAAAACTTTAATAGGATAATTGTCACACACTTACATGGTATTTAAATAAAAAACTTTAATAGCATAAAAATTGTATAAATCATATTTCATATTTGATATCGCATAGAAATTTGGTGACAAAAATACACAAGTGCAACACACAAATTTTAAAAAAAGATTTTACTATAGAAAACGTTTATAGCAAATCAAGTGATTTATTATCCAGGCAAAAGGCTAAATGGTCCAAAAGGTCCAAAAGGACGATGTCCCAGTAACCTACATTTTGAATAGAAAAATTGTAGTAGCAAAATACCCTGACTAATACATAGTTTAGATATAACTTCTCATGTTTCTTTTCACAAGGAGAAAGCTCAAAGTCTTTTGTAGAAGCGAAAAAATTGATTTGTTCTTTCTTCTATTTTTTTTTACGCTGTTTGAATTCTATTTCCATTCAGAAGATAAAAAAGTTATTTGTACAGTTAAATAAACATAAATCATTGTTGAAAAGACATTCGAATCATTCAGCTGATCTTTGGTTCTCCATACAAGATTTAACAATAAGAAGAAAGAGACCCAAAATATTAAGGAAGAGACCCAAAATAGAAAGGTACAACATTAGTTTGTATATAATATATAATATATTCAGGTTACATTGACACGGTCATCAATTTGACCGATTTTAGTAACAAATAACGATTAGTCAGAACTAAAATTTAAAAAAAATCTTATTTAGCCGATTAGACAAATGATGTTTACCAAATATGTTCTTTTATATTGAATTTATTTTCACAGCATAAGTCTGCATGTTGTCGCGTTTATGAATGAAAAAAAAATGAGAGAAGCTTTGATAAATAAAAATTTAGTCATTTTTCAGATTTAAATTGGATAATGAGTTTCTCATTATCCGATTTAAAAAGGAGCGGTTTTTTTGTTTATTTACGACAGTTAAGTCTTTGAAATAATTTTTTAATAAACAATTAAAAATTATTAAAATGTTATTTCATGCTTCTAAAAATATTTATATGCATAATGTATAATATTTATTAATTTTTAAAGAAAGAAGACAGAATTCTGTTATTTGATTCTTATATTTAAGAATGTCTTAAGTACAATCTTAAGATGTCACCAATCAGAGAATCGCATTAACATTTCAAAATATTACTTAAAACACTTAAAATAAGGACTATGGATACTTGATTACAAATATTTCTCTATTCTTTAAATATATAAATTACACATTTAACTGTGTGTATGACTAATATACACATAAGTTTATATATATATTATTTACATATATATTATTCATACATATACCTTTTGTTTTAAGTTATAGAGTTAGTATTTTAATTATAAATAAAATTAAAGTGGTAGAATTTTTTCTTCAAAAACTAAAATAAATGTTATTTATTAAAAATTATTCGTATAAATATTACTAAAAAGGATTTTAATAATTGTTTATTAAAAATTTATATTTTAAAGAAATAAATAAAATTGTGACAAAATTAGTCTTTATTCAAAAACTTTTATTATCCAATTTAAATCTGAACAATTAATATTTTATCTCTTATCTTATAAGACTTGTTTAATTTTAAACATAATATATGTACATATATATGTATACATATGCCCTGCGCGCGTGTACACACATAATATATGCAATCTAAACGATTGATGGAACTGTAGAATGGAATTACGGATCGATTCGAATGAATGAAATAAGCCATGTCGAATTCACAAGGGTTTACGAACTAATCCGTCGATTTTTCAGGTGGTACGCTTTAACACGATCGCTCTACAAATCTGTCAATGTCTAACTTAAATAACATCTTTTCTTGCAACATGGGAGAGCCGACAACAAAATTGTCAGCAGCTTCCGACTCATAAGAAGCAATTGATAAATTTCGACTGCTGGAAGTTTTTCATGAAGAAATACAATTGTGCGCGAAGATAAATGCGGTTTTTTTATTGACTCGAAGGATTAAAGGCTCTTTGAGAGAGAAAAAAAACGATACTAGCAAGACGATACAAAAAGGTTTTTGATCAAGATAATGTGAAAAAATATTTAAAGGAAAAAGACTGATCCGCTCCGAGTTGTATTAATCACGACTTATAGATGTTACTTCTTATAAATAAATGTACAAACGCGTTTAGAGTTCTTCAATTTTTTTCTTTAATCATTTTTTCTGAATTATTGGAATAAATTATAATGAAAATTTAAAAATTTTTAATTTCTAATAAATAATAAAAAAATGCATGAAATAATAATATTTTATGATAATTTAACTTTATTAGTGATAATAATATTTAAAATATGAAATAAATGTAAAATTTTATTATTTATTAAGCATATTTTGCAATATTTTTATGAAAAAAGTGCATTTTTTATTTCCATATTATTATAAATGCTATTATTCTATAACATTAAAGAAAATTTGTGATCTATAGTAAATGTTATGTATAAAACATAATTAAACAAATTATTTGGAATTATATAAATAAATTAAAAATGTATAATACTTACAAAAAATATTCGTATACAGTCAGAATTAAAATTATATACACAATATTGTAATTTTCCAAAATAAAGTATTAAACATTATTATTCTGCTCAATTCCAAAATAAAATGTGTGTCCATAAACATATATAAATCACGATTGAGACAATATTTTTTATTATATATATATATATATCATTATATATATATATACATATATATTCACACAGAAATATTTAAACACTAAGATCTGCTTTGAATATAAGATTTCTCTGCTTAGATTTATTCTCTTCTGTTTAAATTCGTATATATTATATATATTATGCATATCAATGTACTTTTTAAATCTAGAAACAGATTGATAAAAAATAAAAAAACATTAAAAAAAGAACAGTACGCTCTTATATTGTATATACAAATGTATAAAAAAAACCTATAGAGCAAAAATTAAATATCACTTACTAAAAATCTTTATTATTATACAATACAGAAATAATGGATATTATTTCTGTATTACATAATCATTTCTGTACTGTATAATAATAAAAATTTTTAATAAATAAACATCTTAATTTTTGCTCATTTATAGACCTTTTCTTATTTTATATTATAGGAAAAAAATGTTAGTAATATCTATAATATTAATTTTCAAAATTAATTTTATTATTCCAAAAAATTAGCTGTAATATGTTTCATATTGATATATTTTAAGTACAGTTGCATACGATAAAATATAGAAGAAGGTAATACTTATCAGTATTTTATTCACGTCTGTTTCAGATCTTATACGGGCGCATTTACGCCGTCGGCGCGCAATTTCGGTACGCAACGTGTAAATACGGACGAATCATTGGACAACAATATACCCGTGGGATTCGAATCATCACTGCAATGTCAACGACCAAACCGTTCATTCCGCAGGGTCTTTTTCGACGCTATTTCATGGCCTCGCGATGAGTAAATTATTGCTAAACGGTGGACCGGCGGATGTCAAGATGCGGGCTCACCTCGGGTGGTCGTGGGATCTACTAACAAAAACGGTGAAATACGAAATAAAATCAAGTATTGTTTGATAGAAAAATATAATTTAATTAACAAAATTATTATTTATTTCATCAGCAAAAAGTAAACAAATTATAAATTTATAAATAATGCATTAAATGAATAACATAAATAATGAAATAAATATATCAAACTTATGTATACATTCTATATGTACTGAAAGATTTCAAAATTCAAGTATTTTTCAAAAGATTAGAATTCTCAAAAAATTTTTATTAAACATATAGTATTAGTATAAAACTTTCCTTTTATATTAGAATAGATATCTACATATATATATACTCGTATATATATATATAATATATACACATAAGCATATTGCATGTTTCAGTTATTCATATGTGGCAAACTACTTTGATATTTAGTATACGCATATATATAATATTTGAGAAAAGTTTATAGTAAATGCTATTATTAATTTGAAGAGTTTGAAATATTCGATGTGTTTAATAATACATACAAGAATCGAATAATATTTCACAAGTCTATGTTGCATTAAAAATATAATCTTACCGAATATTTTACACCATATTTCTTAATTCACCAAAAATAATCATAAAATTTTATAAATCATAACTTCTTTCTATTAGAATAAATAAACTTTTTCTTCGTTATTTTTTTCATTATAACTGTACATCCTATAGATACAATTGTTTTTTTACTTACTGTTAATCATAAAATGTTAATCATGAAATGAAAAATTTAGCCGCTAATTAATTTTAAGAATGTAAATAATGAAAAAATATAAATATGAATTTGTTATATACAATACATACTTATTTTATTTTTTACAATAAATTTAATTAATATCAAATGCTGGTCAACGTTAAAATTACAGAAAATTACCGACAGAATTATACCATGAAATAATTCAAAAAATATAAATTCTTCCATAATACTGATAACATTTTTTCGATACATTTTGGAAAGGATTGTGTAATATTCGACTTTTTTCAAATGCGTTGTACTTATTGTTAGATTTACACTCACGTGCGACTATATGTTTCTGTGCAAATGGCAGAAGCTAAATGCGATTATAATCAACGAGGGTGTGGATATTATCGTTATCACGTAATAAAGGCTCTGAATGTTGAGTGACACGTGACGAATCGTGTCCGAGAACAAAACTGATATCATTGTATCGTTATACATGCCACGTGACTGCCACTTAATAAACGTATACTGTGCATCTCTATTAGTCGATGTGACAGTTTATTTTTAAAAATTCTTCAATATCAATATCATCCCTTCGGAAAAAAGTTGTTTCAGATCGATGATGCCTCCTTAATTTTGAAGAAAAATTGTAATTTAATAAATGAATTTTATTTTTCATCAAACTGATTCATCACTAAATAACACTAAGACTGGATTGTTCTATTCTTTGGTAAACTTCAGTTCACTATCTTACTTTTTTATTCTTTTATGCTCTTATTCTTTTACTCTTTTGTTTATCTAATAGCTAAATTATCACATAGTTAATTTGAAGATGAAACAACCGGTCCTAAGTAATTCTGTCAATAACTTAATATTATATTAGGTAATAATATATATTAATTTTTTATTTAAAAAAATAA
>NW_017304450.1:235922-244365 GCF_001594115.1 Trachymyrmex septentrionalis | reverse complement strand
TTTACTCATTTAATAATGAGTGTTACTCAGAAAAACTTTAATTAAAAAATATTAACAAATAATGTCGAGCTTGTTCCTAGTAATAGCGATTCAATCATCGTAATTTACAATATAAACTAAAACAAAAAACTTATAACATATTCTTAAAATATATATATTAATAAATTTAATCTTTAATTGTCATAACCGATTTTAGATATTCTCAATTATGACAAAATAACGAATTTCTGAATTTAAAAAAATGCAATTTTTCATTAAAAAATTGTTTATTTTTTAATTGTAAAAAACAAAACTAGCTTTGAAAAAAAATCTCTACAATGAAGACTGGATTTATTAATATATTTCAAAAATTTATTTTCTTCTGTTTTAGATAAACAGTACAAAAGCCATGATAAGTAAATCACTATTTCTATTAATGCCAATAGTAGCGATGCTGCTATTTATTAATATTTTTAATTAAAAATTTTGTGTAATGATCAATATACGTATAAAATTAATAATTTCCGCAAAAACATTCATAAAAATAGGTGACTTTTTTATTTCTTCTAGATATTATTCCTAATAAACAGAAAATTAATTTGAATAGTCTTATGTTATTATTAAAGATATAATAATTAATTGACGGAGAATATACTTTTAGGATTTATTTTTATAAGAGTATTTAAAATGCTTATGAACGTGCCTGCGCACACACGTATCAAAAGTATATATGTACATGCGTGTTATATATAATAAAATGGAAATTTGAAAAAGTACTACTATAATTTTGAAAAGCTAATTTTGTAATACATAATTTTTAATATACAATACATATATAAGAATATACTAAAAATATACTAAAGGAGCGAATTTAAAATTCAATTTTACAACGTTCTGTTCTTAACATCACGACAAAATTTGTTTGCATAAACTTCTTCCCAAGTCCAAATAATTAAATATTTAAAGCTACATGTCAACAAACTGAAATAGATCAACCTTAAATTGAGAAACAAAATATACCGTGGTCCTTAAGTCGTGTATTGTGCGAAAGTGTCAATTTGTAGTGGAAGCCAGGTCGTTCCTGTTTGTTTCCAGCAGAGTTTTATTTGTAGTACGCAAGGACCACGTCCAGCGACTATCGAAGGGTCGACGCGGCGCGACGATCAGGAGATGCGGAAAAGTGGACGCCTTGTGTTATAACGACGTCCTGATGCTAGTTTCTTGTTTCAGCAACGGGAAAAAAAGAACGATAACGAGGTGAGGCAACCGACTGGTGAAACACTCGATTCACAAAGCCGAGAAAATAGGCTAGCGTCGTGCACGGCTTTTGTGTCTCGCTGCGAAAATAAGCATTCGTATCTGTTTTCGAAACTGGGTACGTTCTCACAAGAAAATGTAGGGAGTTAGTGGCAAGTGGATACCTAGCTAACGCTAAATATTCATAGAAAGTTTAGTTCATATTCCCAATGTACCGAATATTCCATAACAGTAAAAAAAAATCGTCACAAAATGTGCAAATGTCAACAAAATGTTTAAAATATTGAACACTCTTTGTACCATATATATCACGAAAATCACTCGCAAGCAAACAGTACACATCTACAGAGTTACGGCGAAGAGTATTTACTCGTAAACAAGAATCACGTAGGAGATAATATAAGATGGTGTGCGTAGCATTTCGTCTATAAAATGAGCCCTTCATTTAAAAAAATTAAATTTATAGACTTGAAGGTAAAAGTACGTGAAATGTGTTTTTCAACTTTATAGTAAACTTTTGTTTAAAAAGTGATTCAGGGATGACTGGACCTGGAATTTCTGAAAAAAATTAAAATTTTGCGGAATATGTATATGTAAATGTTTTTTGGGGGGGATTTTAGAAATCTTTTATGAATATTTCAAGAATATGTAGCGTTAGCTGGGTAATTAATGGAACATTATATTTTTATAATAAGATTAAAAAACTTTTATTAATTACTTTGATAATTTTTTATAGAAATAAGCCATTTAACATTCAATATGTAATTGTATGTTATTAGTGTTACTAATAAGTTCTGTTAAGCATCGTATAAATGCATTTCTTTTATCTTTTCTTACGTAAAAAATTAATGCTTTTTATTAATCTGTCTTTCTACTTAAGAATTCATTATTTAATATTCTTTTTACATATGTATAATAGAAAGAATCGAAACCTGCTATTGCTATAATTAAGACAGATAAAAATGTTTAAAAAATTATACAGTCAAACATGAGAATCCTGTACTCATGACATTTTGAAGAATAAATAATTTGAGATTGACGAGTAGCGATTGAGTGATCATACATATATGAAATCGTAATTGTTTCGGAAGCCGCAAAGAGACAAATCATTTACTGCAGTACGAGAAAGAGTGCTGATGGAACAGAGAGACGAATGGTAGATGGAGGGGAAGAACAAGGGTAGCAAAGCACGTGTGTCGTGTTACGCATGTATCGAGTGTAACCGGGATATGCAGCCCCATCAACAAGGGCGAGAACACACCACGCGTACAAAATGCGACATCCGGACCAGTCAATTCCCAAGCTTTATCATGACACGTAACCCATTCAGCCCCCCCGTAGCGCAAGCATACTCCTCGTTCATTCTAAGGAGTTTTTTTTTAAATTCAACAATTCTTTTCTCGAAGCTGTTCAACAATCAATTTTAATTCTTCTTTTAGTTAATTTATTCTTTACTGTCAAATCTTTGTAGGCTTCTCGAAATAGATGCATTTAACGTGTTGTACATTGACAATAATTTTATATTTTTAAACTTTTACAAGAGATACGTAATTAAATTAATTAATCGCGATATTTAGTAAGAAATTTGGAATCATCAGATGCTCAAATAATTTAGACAGTTCGAATCTAAAGATCGAACGTTAAATAGTTCGAACAATTCAATCAGTTCGAATTTAGACAGTGATCGGTGAGAAATGTTAATTAGTTATATCTGAAGTTCGGACAGATCAAATATTCAATATGTTCAAGTCTTTTGTCTGAGCCCTAATTCATTTGTATTTTGTACAGATGACTCCTGTGAAAGCAAAAGAGTAAGAAATATATGGTATTATTGTCTACTGTGTCAGTTTTGGAAACCATTTTGTCACACGCTCATTTTTGTTTATTTATTACAAAAAAATTAATAACTGCAAAATTGCACAAAGTATTACAAAAATTGCTGTATTATTTGATAGATGACACTTTCTAGTTTGCATTTATGTTTCTAAAATTTTAGCTTTTATTTAAAAAATATTGTTTAAAAACAAAGTGGTATATCGATATTGGTAACCTTCCTTTATTTATATGTATACAAGATGTCACATATAAATGCCTATTTTAATATATACAATATTAAAATAAAAATTGCGTTCTATAAAATTAACGGTATTATGATAAAGTATCAATATAAATAACAATATTTTTGAAATATTAGACAATATTTTGAACATTTCTAATACAATTCATTGTGTTTCTTAATTAATTTTATTTTTGTGTTTCTATTTATATACTTAGTATCAAATCTACATTTCCTTTGTTGAGTAAAACAACATCGTGGAAATCTTCCACAAAAGCATAAATGGACGGCAGAACTTGGTGAAATTTAATTCCAAAATTGAATTTGCTTTGAGAAATTTGCTAAATTCTGAATATTCATATAAAATTAATTGCAATTGAGTGAAAAAGAATATTTAAGATGTTAATAAAAAATTTCCAATAATGTGAAAATATATAAATATCCTGAATTTAACAAATTTCTCAAAGTAAATATAATGAATTGAACAAAATTTCATCAAGTTCCGCTGTTCATGCTCTTGTGGGAGATTTCCATGATGTTTTCCTCAACGAAGGAGAGTGTAGATGCAGAAGATTGTTCTATGGGAGACGTGGAACACACAGAAAGAGAGAAAGAGAGGAGGAAGAGGGGGGGGGAGAGAGAGAGAGAGAGAGAGAGAGAGAGAAGCTTTTACCGCGACTGCTGTAACAGCATCACTGTGACGCGAGACGCGCGTATCGGTAATGTAACCAATCACGAGACGTAGCTCCGTCTATTCGCAAGGCCTGGTTGCCGTTGGCTGGTAGATCTGGCTACGGTCTGCACGAGAGAGTTATCCCGGACGAACAGAGTTAGTTTGGACTCGGGTTCGCGTAACGAGGAGTTTAATGACATCGTCGACGTCCACGTCGGACACGTGGACGCACCGAGGGTCGCCATCTCTCTTCTATTTTGATGTCTCTTCGGCTCGTGAGATTCTCTTCTGGATTCACGCGTCTTTATTGCCAAGAAACCGGAGGAACTGATTCGTCCTGTAGTTAAGTTTGTATTAGTGTTACGACAAGATTATTCTATTTGAAATAATATGCAGTACATACAAATCTCACATAACTTGATATTGAAACTTATCTTTTTTTCGCTACAAGATGACTGAATAACTCAAAATAGAATTAAAATTATATCTTTGCTCGACTCAAACATAATGCTATATTTATCATTTTAGTTAAAAGTTGTTCGTCAATTTTTACTTATCTCAAGTATCATTTCCCGAGGTTAAATTTCTTGGACAGTGACATAGAAACTGTAAGCAAGTTCTGATTACGCGTGCAAACTGTACCGAGATCGGTGGCACGTGACTGCTCGGTATCCCGTGGCTAAAATAGTAAAGGGATGGACCATGGACCAAGTGCCACGTGGCTCTTATTGCAGTTGCAAATACGTGCATGAGACATGCAGGGAAGCTACAAGCCAATGATGCGTGCTTCTCCAAATCGTTAGTATCCAGACTCTGTTATTTTTGCATTAAAATCACCCCCGCATTATTCTTCAGACATATCTCGTGTTTTCCATGCTCGAGCGAGCGAGCGATAGTTACGTTAATTGTTCCGGAAAAACGAAGGGGGTTGAATCGAGATTATGTGTCCCCAAGAACGACATAATTAAATAAAATATTGTGTTTCGTCGCAATTGCATTAAAGTGTAAACTTTTATTGTTTGTATTGTACTATTCCGTATGTTTCACTGTTTTCCAGAAGTATCTAAAGACATAAGTTTCTAGACGAGTCTTATTAGTAACTCTTAGATTTATTTTACAAGCTATAAATTTTAAAATCAGTTAATGGAATTTTAAAGGCAATTTCTTGACTCTCTACAATCTCAATTTAAAGAATGAGTAAAACAAACTTTTTATAAACAGCTACTTTTAAAAAAATATTTTAATTAAAATATAAGAAAATAATCTATAATATTCTCTTTATGATTTCTTTTATCCATTATATGTTTTTCTTATATGTGTAAACATGTCCGGAAAATAATTTTAGATTAGTTTTTATCTAATTAAGACAAGAACTATATAATTTAAGATTATAACGTAAATATTTTTAATAGTTTTAAATTCTTATTTTTTATGAAATCGAAGTTTTATTTTAATAAAATATTATATAATTATATGTATGTATGAGTGTAAATAAATACTATATATTAAAAATTTTACGCTCTATTTGAAAAGTATTTTAATTATAAATTTGTGATAAAAATCGTAATTAAAATTTTATAAGATTAAAAAAATAAAATTAGACCAAATTAGTATAATTTTTATGCCAAATTATGTATACGGTAAAAAAATTACATATAACTTTATAATAATTACAGTGAGTAATTTTGGGACTTACTATTAAAAGTATATATTTACATACACTTAAAGTGACGTTACAAATATAAACTTAGAAATAAAATTATTCTTCTTTACTCAATAAAAACGCACTTTACAGTAATTAAACAATTCGCAAAAAGTAAATTTGCAAATGGAGTTATGTTTGTAAAAATGTTTAAATATCAATTTGTCAACAAATTATGCATAATTTTTCTAAAACTATTAATGTGTACGAATATAAAAATGCAAATAAAATATTTGTGATATATTATGTTATATATATGATATTATATAACAACATGTGTACATTTACATAGAAACTATAAACTATACTATATTATTGTAATTTTTATCTAATAAAAAAATATATTTACCTATAAAGAATTTACGAATAAAGATAAAAGAAATAATTTTTGTAAAAACGCAGAATTTGATATATTTCCATCATAAATTATGTAATTTTTATAAATATTATTTATATAATATAATCTTACATACTTTCTTTACAATATACACAAATAACTGTACAAAAATAAATGCGCTTTTGATGAATTTATGAATACAGACAATTTTAATTTGCTAAATCTTGAAAAATAATATCCATTTTTTAGTTCTCGAATTATAAATGAATATGCGTTAAATTGACGATCTCAAATAGACCAAGTGCCACAACGTATTAATCTCCAGACATTTACGACTTAATTTCCACAAATCTCTTGACATATTTAAAAACCGCGTTTTAAACAACTCTGTTTCAATTTCAATAAATCAGTAATATAGCCGATCGTAGCGCTCTCATTATTTCTTCACGACAAAAAATAATGATTGTAAAATTTAATTAACTATAAGCACGTGCCTGTTGAGAACAGAGTCATTACGAAATCGATAATTATGTATCCTCCATTTAACGAAAAAATCTCAAATCCTTTTTTTTAGGGTATAATAAGTAATAATGCTCTCATTTGAACTAAAATAATCTATGTTCTTTTAAAACTAATTATCATCATCAAATATATCATCAAATATACTGACCTATACAACTATACCCGTGGCGCGGGGTAGTTATGTACCCTAGATTTTGATGTAAGAGTTCTAACTAAAATAAAATTTTAAGAATTGATGTTTTTTTATCTGGTGTAATAATCAAATATTCTCAAACTCAAAAATAATTATTTATTATTGTACAAATATAATAGACAATAAAGTTTGTAAAGTTCTAAGTAACAAAATTTTTTTTCTAATTTTAGACAAAATTTAGGAAATCTTTTTCTAAATAACAGTAATCTTAGATTATAATTCAGTCATACTTCAATCAGTCTTTTATTAATAATAAAGGTTTATTGACAAAAACAGTAAAAAAAGAAGTCATCAGGAAGAATACGGGATATAAACAAATCTTAACAAATCTTAATATCTCCACTTACAAGCACTTGTCCGCGTGTCTTTCTGGTGTGACATAGGGAAGCATTGAAAATACATAGAATTACGTCAACATCGTCATGTAAGAAATATTTGCTTAATTGTGTAACAGTGGGGTACCTTTGTACCTGACCAATGTAACTAGATAAACATAATCATGCTCTAAGAAAAATAATTTGTTTACATCAACAAAATATACGATATGTATATAATTAAACGCATTTTAGTTAACCAAGAAGAATTTCTGATTATTCCCAACAAATACTATAATAAGTTACATGTAACGTATATGTTAATTTCCCACTCAACAATATAACTATAATACAACATACGTTGTGCGTCAAAAGCTCGTTAAGCCTCCAAACTTCTTCTCTCTGTTGACCAAATCATTATGGGGAGGGAAAGAGAAGATGGACAGGTGCGAAAACGTATTTGTTAAAGATCATTTGAAATACGGCTAGCTTTACGTTCTAGAATGGAAGGTGCACGTGCGGTCATTTTTATGATTCTTTCGATTGTACGTTTTTATATATGTGTTAGGATATATGCAGAAAACACGTGCTAGGATACTCGTAGGTATAAGAGTGATTCACTATTATATTCTTTCATGTCTTTTAAAACCGATTGCGTCAGTCAGCATAGTTAAAAAGTAAAATGTTATTTCACCAAGTGAATTATTTCTAAACACAAATCTTACATCTCTCATAGATTTTTAATATCATTGAGACTAACTCGTGAAAAACAATTGAGCTTTATCAAAGCTTTTTGCGCAATCTTTATTATTGTTAGCAATTTATTCACAATGTATGATGTTCTCTCTTTGAAATATAGTAAGTATAATTTAGATCTTCTCTTTATTTATACATTTACGAAATACAAATGGATCAAATAGAAAAAAATTAATCTAGAAAACAATAAAAAATTATCTCAACTGATATTAATGTAATTATTATATTAATGCAATTGATTTTTTTAAATTTTTTCTGTTGATGTAATGTCGTAATGACTAGTTTAATACTATTTTTATATCATGAAAATATTTAAAAACAATTCAAATATGCGGAGATTCTATAAATCTATGCGTTATATAAATTTTTATTCCTCTTCGCGATGCTCTCAAGCGATAGAAACGAGATTGACCGATTACGATAACATTTGGAATACCTCATTATCGCGATAAAAAATGCGGACGTGCCGCTCCGACAAAAGCTGTCGCGAAGGAGAAAGGGAGGCGTAAAAGTCGGACCCGTCACCCCTCTTCGGGTCAATTACAACACGAGACAGACCTCCCATCCGGGGGATCATTATCGCGAAATTGTGCGTATCGTGCTCCACCACTGATGTAGCCCCGTACAAGCGCGGAATTGGATTTCGAAATGTGA
>NW_017304450.1:224966-235822 GCF_001594115.1 Trachymyrmex septentrionalis | reverse complement strand
GGGGGGGGGGGACAGTAGATTCACGTAGTGAGACATCTGTCGGACAACTTAACAACTGTCCGTCTCTCACTCCGATTCCGCTACCCCTCATATAAATCGTATATGTATATAATGTAACTGCAGGACTACATCCCTGAGACACCCCGTCGTTCCTTTTCGCAGTTACATACCTCTCGCCTTTTTCCCCCGTTTAACAGACAGCACAATACGAGAACTGCGGGGCTAGGCACTCACGTGCATCATGTTTTCATAGTCATCAATGTGTGACTATCATTACCTAGAGCGAGAGCTTCCAGATTTTCCAATTCTAATTAATTGACAATATTGTCTCTTAATTCACTCATTCAATTGTACTAATCATAATGTTTGTAACGATTCAAGAAAACGGTACGGCCACATATTATAGTGGAACTCTGTGCGGGCGCATGCGTGTACAATTTTGCATACGTATACATGTAGATGTGTTCGACATATTATTTGTATGGACAGTGCAACGGACTGTCTCTGTGTGGGCACACCGTGCATCCACACGATTTCACTCGGTACTCTATTTAGCGCTTGTTAGTGGCGACAATGCCACGCAGCTGATCCCCTTAACGAGGCCGAGACTCGCATTGTGCGAGGGTGTAAAGCTCCGCGCGTGGCCTGTGTGCGCAGCATAAGCATGCGCCGGAGACGCGGACAAACGAAAGCGGGCCGTTAACCCATTAAATGTTCTTGAAAAATTTACAAATAAATCAAGTAACAGAGCATATGCGCTTGCACTTCACAAATACTTTAACTTTATCTCAATAATTCAATCGTTAAGTATACTTAGCAATTGTCCATCGTTAATTGTAAGTATACTAAACACTTATATAAATGTATAGCAATTTTATGAACTTAACAATCATAGTGTATTCATAGATTTACTATTCACACAACATTACAACAGAGTCTTTAGATTTGTTCTTTTTAACAGTGAACGCGTTATCAGCATACGTATTGTAATCATATTCTATAATATATCCTGTTCTTGTTTTACGCTTAATGATAAAGATAGAATGACACAATGGTAGTGTTCAGCAGAGAAAACTAAGTGATTCTTTATAATATGATTGGTTGTTGCCTTTGGTTCTTCGTTCGATCTACGTATATAAGAACCAATCACACATATTAAAGAATCACTAAGCGCTAACTGATTAGTTTTCTCTGCTGAACGTATCCATTAGCTGATGCTGTTGATATCGGACTCCTTGGACGTAGCTTTAGTTGAATTTCTTTTCAGTTTATTGTTTTTTATCTCTCTGACGTAAAAGAAAAAGAGGAAAAGTGAATTATGCAAGAAGTTCAGCTGAAAAGAATTCTGCATTAATGACATTAATTTTTAATATAAAATTTCAACCGGATATATGTATATTACCGGACACTAATGATATTCGGCTATTCGGCCGGATAATACCAAATGTTTTTTGGATTTCCAATCCCTATATAATATATAATATTATACATGTTACAAGAAAGATATAGAAAGAGAAAGAGAGAACGTTATATTACGTTATGTTGTATTTTTTGAAAAAGACGTTTTCTAAAGAATATAAGTCTAGAAATAATTGACATTAAAAAATCTATTTTTTATTTCGAAATGTTTTACCTCAAAAAATTAAAAAAAATGTTTTTACATAATAACATAATAATGTACGAGTATAGGGAGAAATCGCGGAATATATTAAATTCGCTATTGCCATAAAAATATCAAACTGTATAAAAGTAACATGTACATTTTTTCTAGTGTGGCAGATTAAATAGGAATCACATGGCAATTAGTCGAGAAAAAACATATATGCAATATAAAAGAAAGATACTGAGTCGTGTTCCGAATTTTTAAATTGACTTGTACAAACTAATTAGCTTCCGTTTCGTGTATTTATATCAAAATGTGTTTACTCTAAAAACAAAAACTGGCCGTATATTTTTATCTTTTTCTCGTTCTCTTTTCTTTTATTCTTTCGTACACTGTTAATTCAAATTATATCAATGTCAAATTATACCAATTTGAGTTATTTCTAATCATTATTTCTATAGGTCGCCACGCTCCTATTCAATGTTTTAATTTAACTATAACAATAGAAGAAGTTAAAATGAATTTAATTTAACTAAAAATATATATATTATATTTAACTCAAATTTAGTTTATTATTTAATAAATGCATACATTAATATAGATGTTTACTTAAAAATAATTATAGAAATAAATTGATCTATATTTTGACACCTGAAAATTAAAAATAATAAAAATGTTATTTAATTCGAGGGATTAAGTTACTATTGTTCTTTGATATTTAATAGCGTGTACGATATAATAGTAAATTTCAAACATAATAAGCGTAACCAATCAGTTTTTATCTGCAAAATCAAATAAATAAACATGATTCGTCGTACGATGAGATTCAGAAAAGAACTATAACTCTTTTACATTAGTGTAATTATGTAATTTAATAATATATTGTATATTTTTTAATTGTAAAAATATTTAAATATATTGGAAATTAATTAAATTATAAATGGATAGTAGTTAAAAATAAAAAAATTAAAATTAATTTTTTTTTATAGAAATAAATGCTTTTACTGTTCCTTTATTATCTCTCTTTATTGTAAGATTCAAAATTTTTGTAACTATCGTTATTAGTATAATAATTATACATACATATACAGGGTATTTGGTAAGTTTTGACAAAGCGCTCGTGTGTGAATAGGGCGGACTAAACTGATTGTGAGTCAAAAAGTTCTCTATTATTATCGCAATAGTCAACGAGATGTTAATTTCTAAAGATTATCGAATAAGCGAATAAAACCGATGTATAAGACAACTTTAAGATTTCTTTCAGAATTTTTAATAAAATATCTTAAAGATGTTTCTTAAAGGCACCTATTTTAAAATTGTTTTATGCATTAATTCTGCTCATTGCGTAATTAAAAAAAGTTGCAAAAATTGCAAAATAGTACAAGACTTTTCAACTTAATTTAGTCCGTCTACCTGTACACAAGCGCTTTGTCACACCTACCGGATACTTTGCGCGCATACACAGACACACACACGCACACACAAACACGCGCACACATACACACGCGAGCGCTAAACGTGCTCCTAACGTACGAATTTTAGGCGATACGATCTGTTAACTTTAAATGCTTATAATTCAAAATCGATTATAATCTGGAAATTTTGATATTACGATTTTTGTCTCAAAATGATCTCAAGAATTTAAACGTTGTTACGGTCTTTATCGGACGTCCTGTATATTTTGTAGATATTTAATAAATCTATTAATTTTTATTATATAATTAATTAATTTTTTATCATAATTTGATTGACAATTTTCATTGTTGATCACAAAATTGATAAAAAATTGATCGATAATCAACATTTTTTAGTTCATATTTTCAATTTCTAAAAAGTTCATTATCTATATCCTAAGTAATGTGGTTCTATCTTCTTTAATGAAAAAACTAATTCTGCATTTGTTTAGGAATCTTTTACTTGAAAGAAATTGAGAACTGTAAAGGAAGATGTGGAACTAATCCTGTCCTGACAAGAATGTTTTATCCTTTTTGATATATCATCAGCTTGAAAAATTTGCTTGAAAAGACTATACTCGAAAGATTATACTCGAAGAGTCACATTTTCTACACAAGGTGGAACATGTCGTCTTCATAATGAAGACGCAGTTATAGATCGCAGGGATTTACTTTCTCAACGGCAAAATGTAAAACACATTTAGAACACGCATGTTATATATGGGTTCCGGTCTAACAAAAATTCCTCTTACGCGACAGTTTCGGAAGGCGCTAAAAGATAAATTTTTTAAAAAACTTTTTCTCAGTAATTTTGACTATAAATTTTAAATACAGATGGATAAATACATTTTATTTTTACGGAAATAATATTTTTTGCAATGTGCAATAAGTTTTTTACAGATTTTAAGGTGTTTGTAGCATCAAATTAAAAATATAATTAAAGAGAGATTATTGTATATATAATATTTCAGATTGATTATGTTAAAAGATCGAAAGTAATCAGCGCATAGTCATTTCTGAAAGAAATTTATTAATATTATTCATTGACTACAGACAATACTTGTGTCTCTTCGAGGATGCTCAGTTAAAATTTAAAATTGAAAAAATTGTAAAAACTTATTTGAAAGTCTTATAATAATTTCTCACTTATTCACACACACACACACACACGCGCGCGCGCGTGCGCGCGCACGCACGCACATGCCTGTAATAACATTTATAACTAAAATAAATTTTTTTCTTTCTTTTTAGTTTACATATTTAGATTTTAGATTTCTAATAATTTTATATTTACATAACTATTTTATTTCTTGAATTTTTCCTTGTATTTCTTAATTCAATGTTTTAATTCATGACATAATTTAAATTTTGGAATTCTTGTATATTAAGATGGTCAATTAATTAAAGAAACCTGAAGACTGACAGTCAAATTAGAAAATAAAAACGCTTTCTCAAACAATAACGTGAAGGAGTTGAATAAAATCACTCCACAGACATGAAGTTACACAATTAATGATATTATGAAAAATCTAAAGAATTTAAAACAACTAGAAGGACTGACTTTTTAAGGAAATTATTAATTTAATAATTAAATTAAATTGTTATTCGGGCATTAAAGATGATTTAATCTAAAATCATCTATCGTTTTTTGTATACAAGATCGTTTGAATAGATATTTGCACTTAAATCTTGCATTGGCTCTTATGCTCCTTTATTAATTAGTTTTGACTTTGTGTTCAGAGAGTCAATAAGAATCTTATTGGATCATTCATACGAATACACAATCAATAGGAAATAGAGCTCACAATGGTCAAAACTCAATATTTTTGCTTAAATAATTTGATGAATTTATATATGTGTACTATATATTAAATCCTCTGCCAGAAAGCCATTATTTTTAAGATTTTGGTAAATTTATATAAAATACATATATATGTACTCGTATTAATCTAATGACCGCAGCACAGACTCTTGCATAACGCATAATGCATAGTACATACTCTGGTGGAAATAAATCGTTGAAATCGCTAAAATCTATGTCAATTGACCCATATTTCAGTATGAATTATACTGAAATGGGTCAATTGACATAGATTTCAGTGATTTTTAATGATTTCAGCAATTTATTTCTATCAGGATAAGCCATAAAGGAATCAATTAATCAGAATCTTTCCTTTTCTGCCATTCCAAAAAAAAAATTTCGATTGATTCCCATATGCACTATGCATTATGCATTATGCAAAAGTTTGTGCTGCGGCTTAACATTTAATTTTGACCGTAACGCTCTTCTTCGTACTTAGTTGAATAATTTAAACAAATGATCCTGTTTCTAATCTTAATATCATTTTATTTTTTTTTATATAATTACTTAATAGGAAAATTACTTATATATGCAATTGTATATATTACATACATATAAATATATTAAATATAGTTGGAAAAAATCTATAGCGATGATTTACAGCATCATGATGTTGTGCTACAGTTTGAGAGTTACAATGCAAATACGTAAAGAATGGTCAAATATCTATTTAAACTTGATTTACGATTGTGTGTGTGTGTGAGTCATTTATTTAATACACTTAAAAAAATGTATTACTGAAAATATATCACTCTGAGTTTCTGAAAATAAAATTGTACACAATTTAACAAAAAATTTCATTGTCTGTTAATATAAATTAATTCATTATTATTTCTATTTGCGATAAATTACATTATTGAGTTGAATTATGTCTGAGCTTTATTTTATATGTTTTTGCAACAGCCATAATTATTATTATAAGTTATATAAGCGTATTATTATAAGTTGTTCAATAACTATTAATTTCTTGAATCACAAAAATAAAGTGAATCTTAGATAAACAGATCTGGAAACATTTCTCTCGACAACGATACATCATCGCTTGATATGTAGAAGGGATCGTATGAAATTGTGTGTATAAAAAAAGAACATTATAATCACTTATTTGCATGCACAACTCGCTTTGAACATCTTTTTATTGTCATTGACTCAACGAATCTTTCTTGCTCGGAAAAATTCCTTTTTACCTTAAATTTTCTTATCTCATAGGAAGCGTAAGTAGTTAATACTATAATCATTCGTACCTTTTATCAAATTAGATTTTTATTATTTCGCTTATATTCTCTTTTATATAACACACATAAATGCGACATAAATAAATTAGTAGAATATGCTTATTATTATTATTATCAAACCACGAATAATCATATGTGTCTCAAAGTTGTGAAAATGTTTTTTTTTTTTTCGAAAAGTAATTTCAGTTTCTACTTTATGGTAGAATCTAATTACTTTACGAATAATAATAAACAATTATGAATTTAAATAATGCTACTAATCCAATTTTTTTTTTTAAGACACAATGCGTTGCAAAATATAAAGCAATTTTAGAGCGAATGCAACAGGTCAAAACATAATTAACTACCAAGTAAAAGAGAAATATTTTTCTATCTTTTACAGTAATATATTTGTGAACCCGCTGTGAGTCTGATGCAGAAAGGAAGTTTCCAGCAAGCAAGCTCGTAAAGACATCAAGAGAATGGTCACTCCTGTTGAATGTGTTAATGCGCAATTTCGGGGTACATGACGTCTCTCGGAACACAAAGAGGCAACTTTTCTCATCGTTCAAAATCAATGTCTCTTTACTTTTTGTTGTGATTGAAAAGGAAATCGGAAAGCAGTATCCATAATTAAGATATGAGTGATAAAATATTGAGTATAAACACGCAATATTTCTTATAGGCAACTAATTGTAGTAGCAATATATATATATATTATATAGTAACTGTAAAATTATTATTATTACTTTATCATTTCAAAGAAAAATACAAATGTAATGATCTTCAATGTAAAAATAATTTTATAATATAAGTAATTTTGTACTATTTACATGTGCAATATACATATACTCATACAACACTGACCTCCAAGAAATGTTTTAAAGACATCCAGATATCCTACGTTCTAAAGATGTTCCTGGGATAAAGTGTAATGTGTGGGAACATAATTCCCACACATGCAGGAAAAAAATTCATTATGAGATTACCTGAAACTAGAAACTATCTTTATTTAAGATGGAAATTTATCTTATAATTTCTAAAGCCATTCCTAGTATTAATAATGCAGCCATAGGTCTACAATATCCAAACAATGATTTGTAAAGATTTCCCATACCTGCTGTGAACAATAGAAGCAAAAGATTTGTTACACAATCTTCTGACCAAATCGTTTTTAGTAGAGGGCAAGCGACGGCATCTTTAGTAGATACAATAGTGACCAGGAGAGGATTGATTATCTAGAATGGACATATTTGGAATGCTTGTCCAACGCAATGCGTATCGAAGGTCAAAAATTTTCTCAAAGGAAGTCAGTATCGCGAGCTACATATATCAACGCAAAAATTTCAAAACAAAAAATTAACCTTAATTAATTGAACATCAATAAAACATTTTTTTCTGGAGAGAGAAAAATGATGTAATTTTTTAGAAAAAGTGAGTATTGACATATGCGAGAATAATTAAGTCTTATATAAATACGAAAAAGTATTAAATCAATTGTGCCTTCACTGTAGATTTATGTAGCTTTTGCCTTATCGAGCGCCTTGATAATATAGAACTTATTCTGAATTACTCTAGATATTAACTAATTGTTCCATAAATTCTTACAAATACATATAGTGTCTAAAGCGATTTGTGTAATGCAAAGAATATTATTTAAACAAATAATAAATTTGCACTTAAATTAGCGTTCTAATCATACTGCGAAATGATCGACGGCCATCGTAGATCATCAAGCCTCCTGGAATTAATCAACGACGGAGCATCAAAGAGTCGACTGCCCACCAAAACGGTTTGTTTATATATCGTTGGCAAGCCAGTCGGTCTGATCGCTCTTTCTCCGTCAAAAATCATCCGTTCAGATACCGCCAGTCTGCGATGCTTCCAAGAATCTTTGATGTCTCTAATCGATTACCAACTGACACATACCAGCTCTTCTTTTATAAAAAAAAGTTGGTCCTTGCATACTTTGGGTGAACAATTTTTTTTCGATTAAATAATTTAATTTATAAAGGCAATTATTATCAATTTCAAAAGATAGATTTCGTGACGTAACAATATTTTGTCATCAAAATGCCATAGCTTTATATAAAAGTAATATATAAAAATAATAATATATATACATTTGCGCTTCTCTAATTGTACAATTTTAAATACAATTACTACTTGATACTTTGTAAATAAAAATACATTTTCGATAAGTCAAAATAAAATAAGATTTGATTTTAAACGAATGTTGGTTTATATATCGTTATTTAATATTGCATATGTGAATAAAGACTTTATACTTAAAGAAGCTAACTTCCAATAAAGTTTGTTTATTATATATATACTTTATAATAGACCAAATTATATAAAATAAATCCTTATAAGTTATAACCTAGATCTACTTTTGCTTCAAGATCTTTAAGTGTAGTATTTCGATCAAATAAACTTGCTAAAAATATCTCGCGTATATCCAACAAGAACATTGCACGACGATATATAAACCGTACATATTATTCTGATTTTATAACTCAACTAACTAGTACTACATACACTTTTTGTGTATTGAAAGCGAGAAATAGATATATTTGATATTTGGCGAAAGCGAGAAGGAAAGTTCTAATACAGTTTTCTGTGTAACATTGAAAAACAAATCTCTTGTAAATGACATGCGATAAAAAAGTGCATGAATTTTATTTATACGCCGAGAGAGAGAGAGAGAGAGAGAGAGAGAGAGAGAGAGAGTCGCTATTCTCGTGACGATTCTCTTCAACTCTCCCGGCTCCTCGGCGTTATGTAAACACCGAATGGACGTCTAGTTAGTTTACACTTTGTTTTAGAGATGTTAGCCAAACACGCGCGTTTCGCTTTGAGCCGCCGCCGTTGCCACCAGCCGCAGTAGTCACGGCTTACGAATGTAAACCCACATCGCGGCGGAGAATATTTTTTCGGGCTTTCGCATACGCGCGCTTTCGTCTTCACATGGTACAAAATGGTAGCGCGCGCGAGCGCGAACTAGAGTGAAACGAATGGGCCTTTTTCCGTATGAGAAAAATTGAAAAAGGAGTCGACACAGCGGCGAGTAAAACGTATGCTTCAGTCTTAACAATTTTTCCGATACGATAGGTATATGGATAGTGAATAACTTCACCTCCACATGTATTATTTTTAATTTTATGCATGCGTAAGCGTATTCCTGTAGTTTCATAAAATACTTATTCATGCATACATTGATTTAATTTTACAACTTTTATATATAATTTGTCTACAATATATATGTATATCAACGTTTAAACATAAATATTTTCTTACATGACATAAATATTTTAAACACAAATATTTTCTTACAGTGCAATTATTTTATTCATTAGGATTCATGTGGTGTTCTTGGTAAAGAGAGCGAATTCTGTTAACGAGAGACGTATTCAGTAAACCGTCGCGTTTCAGTTTATTTACATGTCGCTCTTTTAACTTATGGTCGGTAAAACACTCGTCGCCAATCGCTACTTGACTCGAGACACTTTGTTAAAGTATACGCGAGCGTAAATCTAATGGAATTAATATACTATTCAAAAAAAATAGTAGCGCACAATAATTTATTTGAATAATTAGTTCTGTTACAATTCGTAATGCAATGAGATTAATAAATGAAGATACAAAAATTTATGTCTTAAAAAATATTTTTCCATATTTCTGGAGTAGCTACACTGAAAAATAACATCTCAATTTCAAAGAAATATCTCTTTGCTCGTATTCAAGATATTGTACGATATTTTATTTTCAAAGAAATTTTCATTGATCTAAAGAAATAATTTTTTTAAATACGAACAAAGAGATCATTCTTTGGAATTAAGATATCCTTTTTCAATGTAATGAGAAAAAATCGATACCTTTACGATACATATAGCAAATAATTTCCTATTTACTATTATTCCCTTTTGATCATGACGACTTTATTCCTCGTTTCTTCTTGATGTTGTTCCTTCATTGAACCGAAAGTTAGTTATATTTCTAGAAGACTCTTTTCTCGAGAATCGGCAAGCGACATATAATATATATATATATATATATATTTTTTTTCACACACACACACACATAATATTTAGATATATGTTCGCAGTGGTATTGTGTCGGCTGACTTCATAGAAGGCAAAAATCATACAAAACCAATTCATCGGTGGCTTCTTCTTGATCCAATCATCCACGTATTCACGCCCTAGGAGTTGTGCTCTCATGCCTCCTCCACTGGCTATTCCGGATGAATCCATCATTCCATACTCCTCAGGGGTCTTGTAATAGATGCCGCGTGCGAAGGATGTAAAGCTCGACACGTAAACGGGACATTCTTCGAATGAATTTCACTGATGTTCTAATTTCCAGGTGTTGGAACGAATCGGCAGGTGTGAATTGTAACTTTTTGAGATTAAAGCAAAGACTTTTCGGAAGTCTTCTTTATAGCGAAGGGAAGTATTGAACCACACACAAGTTGTTGAAATATTTTCTTTTTTTACTAAAGTAGATGGAAATAAATAAAATTTAAGTCTTAATTTTACAATTATCAAGATTTTTTTTGACAAATAGTTTTTAACAAAATTATTTGTAAAAGTTATATTAAGATTACAATTAAAGCTTTTTATTTATTTCTTTCTAGATTTGTCCTATGAATCAATTAAATACTTTATTATTTCATGATACTAAGATAAAAAGATTATTTAATTTTAAAAAAGTACATTTTAATT
>NW_017304450.1:218594-224866 GCF_001594115.1 Trachymyrmex septentrionalis | reverse complement strand
TAATTATGTTTATATGTAACATTGAGGATGACTCGATCGAACTCGAAACGATGTCTGTTATTTGTTTTAGATCATGATAATTATATTTATTTTCTTTATTTACATTGTTTTTTAATTTATAATCTTTCTAAACACTTATTTTTAATTTATATTATAACTATTTTGTTATTTAAAGTAATCTGATTTTTTAAAAATTAGGATATTCTGAGTTAACGAAAATAATTTTTAAAATGATTTTTAACTTTTGATTTAACTTGAGTTAAATAAATTCAATCTTAACGTAATTTTAACCGAGTTACTTTTTGTTCAATCAACTTTTAATTTAACTAAATTAATCTTATAAGTCATTAACTTTAACTTAATTTAGTTAAAAAAATATATTAACTTACACAACTCTGAAAACAATACTTTTAAAGCTCATCAAAATCAGAGGGAGCTTTTATGACTTCCTTTGTAATTTTGTTGTTCAACTTTGTTTAACTTAACTTATTGTTAATTAAAAGAAAAAAAATTAACTTACGTAATCTTGAATAAAACTAAAATTATAAAATTAAAATGCTATCTAATAAAATAAGGTCCTTATTCAATAAAACGATGCTTCATAAAAATTTATGCCGTAAGATTAACTTTATCGACATATGTATACAAAGTTTAGCAATAAAATAATTTTTATATGTATGTCTTTCTCTTCACGCATTAATCGTACTTATTAATTACCGCTCAGGGTATCGAAGACAGTGCTTCGTTGTGCCGAAGTGTATGAAGAAGAACAGATTTCTTGGAATATCATCTACTATACATACACGTATCAAATGACGAGATCGTCTAAAGACTCTCACATTTGTTAGAAAAACACACTACTCCGATAACCATTGGTAACTTCGCTTTTAAATCGTTTGTTAGCTTCTGAAATATGGTAGAGATAATATTAATGTGTATGTGTATGTGTGTCATGATAAAATAAAATAAACTGAACTATACATATCAATCATTGATACATATCTGAATTTTCTTTTCAAAACGCATTATGTATAAGTATAGGATTTCTCATATATAAGATTCATATATATATTCGATTCACTAACATTTTGTGATAAGATTATGTGAATCAATACGGATTTTATTTTATTATAAATTAGCAATTAATATGAAAAATTTTGCGCATGTAAAATATACAATATAATTAAAATAATATGTAATAACTTTTGTAAAACATGACATTATTTTTATAATATGTATAAGCTACGAAATAATGTATAGATATTAAATAAATATTTAAATAAATATTTATCATCAATTTTATTGTATTTAATTATTATAAAATATAATAAAATTTTTTTTATTTTATCAAATACACATTAATTAAGGAAAAATCTCCAATGTCGAAGTAAAGCTGATCCAATCTGAAATTAATGATACGCTATAAATATTGATACCGATCGCGAGCGTGACGATGGACATAACCTGCAAAAAAATCCACGTTACACTATCCCTTTATCGATGTAACCGAACGCCAATTATCGACGCCTCCGACCTGCGTAAGATGAAACCTTATAGCTCAGCCTTCTAAAGCTGCTAGATTTATATTGCACGTATATACATAAGCAAGGGAAATCGGATCGTTGCCTTAGAGGTAACATTTTTATATCACCTTACGCAGTTGCGATCTTCGACTTCAATATTTTCCTTGTACCTACGCGAAACATGTTTTATGTAGCAAATTAATGAAGACAGGATGAAATTATAAAATTGAAACGGTACTTAATTATTTCGGTATATTGATATACTCTATTATTGATATACTCTGTATCGTTTGGTAACGCTGAATATCTTGCTAAGAATTAACAGGAAGAATGGTTAACAAGGCTCGTTAAGATATCAACACCTGCGCTATACAATGCTTTCTGCATGAGTAACGATAATACGCTCGAATCAAGTAGGCCGATCAAATCAGAAATTATATTGTATAATAATGACCATATTATGATTCAGCATTTTTATTATTTATTCTACATTTGCGTGTATTAAGGAAACACAATGAAAAATACAGGCGATAGGAACAAAGAACAGAGAACAATAATGAACCAATCAGAGCTTCAGGATATAAATTCGATATATAATCCCATATATGTACTAATACAAACTTACTACTGCAAATGTACGTGGGACAAAAAACGTGGAACAGGCAATAAAAACAATTTTTCGACGCGTTGGATTACCATTGCCTGTTGCCTTGTTGTCTATAACAATGTTAATAATAATGAGAAAACATCAAAAATAATTAAAGGAATAATTTTCCTTTTTAAAAGGAATAATTTACAAAAAAACTGCTCATATATAATTTTATATACTCGTATGTGTAATTGCATATGAGCAATTTTTTTACATTTCTTCAACTTGACTTTCTAAAACAAGTAATGCAAAAATTATCCTTTTAATTATTTTTAATGTTTCCTTATTTGAGCGATATGGGACAAGTTAATGAATAAACGCACTATGATTAAGAAATAGACTCGAATATATTTAGAAGTAGAACATAAAAATATGAGACACAATGTTCGTGATAAATGTGTGCTTTGCTCCAAAGAAATTGTTCAGCACCAGTGTTGTCAAATTAAAAATTGTGTTGCCTTCTTCTCACGCGTTCGTCTATTAGCTGTCACCTTTAGAGAATTTTGATCCTGTTTTTATATCTACAACATAAATTGCTGAACAAACAAAATAACTATATAAAGATAAAAACAATATCCCATATTTCATTATTATTATTATTATTATTTATATTACACTAAAAAGTAATTTTACAAAAGAAAGAAAAATGTATGGACATATTTCATATACATGTAATTATATATGTTCATGAATTTATACATGTATGTTTATACATATTTATATGCAGTAATTTAATGTTTGATTCTAATAAGCATTTTTATAAGAAAATTAATAAATGTTAAAAAGAATTTAAAATCTCTGCGAATAATTTAATATTTTATTTAAAACAGTCTATTATTTACTAGCTGATTATTCAGAAATAGCGAGAGAGTGGCATTATCTGCGATCGAATACGCAGAAGTTGCCGGACATTAAATGAATTGAATCAGTTAGTCGGACGACAGTCTATGATCCATCTTTTGTGCGTGCAAATATTGCCTTTCTTTCGTCAAGGTAGCTGCATTAGAGTCAATAGCCTCAACGAGTCATCTTTTTTTGAGCGCTTTGTCTGTCAATCATCTTTATCAAAGTTAAGTGTCTAGTGTGGCCCACAGACCGAACTCATTAATAATATGTTAATACTTATGTAATACTTATGTTAATACTTATGTGTATTACTGTTGTAACCTGTGTAGGTTAAAATTCTGACTCTCTGAAATTTTAGAATCTAACTCTGAAGAGTAAAATCTCACTTTTAAAAATTGATAGTTGAGCCACTCTTTTTGAACACTAGCTCATTTATCATTCTTTAGAATTAGATTTTACTCCAAAAATTTTAAAAAGTTTATGATCACTCTACGTCTTCTACTTTTTCCCTCCTTAGCTCATATTAAAATATAAAGATATTTTAATTCTAGTATAGAATTGTATTTAAATTCAGAAAATATGATCTCTTTCTCTCTCTCTCTCTCTCTCTCTCTCTCTCTCTCTCCCCTTCTCCCTAAATCCTTTAATTAACAAAAATTAAAACAAACTTAAAGAATAAATCGTAGGAAGGTAGAAAACCAATGCAATCCAGCACAGGTTATTAGTGTGTAAAAATACCATATATTCGAAATGAAATATAATTACAGATGTTTCGACCCTTATTATTGAATCATCTTCAATGTAAGTTTGAAAAATTTGTAAAATTAAAACGTATAATGGTCGCTTCATATGTCGTTAGTTATAATTAAAAGTTACACGTTGTAAATACGAACATTATTTAGCAGAATTTATGTTTAAAAAACGATATGATTTTAATAATATTATTTGATGTAAATTTGACACCTAATAATATTAATTTTGATACGGAAAAGTGTAACTAAGTCTTTATGACTAAATTAATAATTAAAGTAATAGCATGAAAGCCAACATAAGGTCTTTTGTCAAAACAATCTTTATAATTTGTTTTGTATAGTAAAAATAAACGTTTCGATCTTTGTATCAGATATATCTTCAACAATTTTAAATTATTAAATTACATTTATTGTGCATAGCATCAACTTTAAAAACTATGTCGGTGACATAGAAATCGTTTATCGTTAATCGCCTCGTTAACATGTCAGTTTGCCTGTAAATTCGCCTTAACTCAGAAGAAGTAAGATTCACTTCTTAATACATTAATACAGTAAATTTTTGTCGGTATTTACTGTTCAATAGCTTTAACATAGATTTGGATATGATCGATTCTCCGTTACATTGTACTACGTGCGAGATGCCGTTTTCTTAAATTAATAATCATGGTTTCCCTACATAGAACTTAATAATTCTAATAAAGCATTAGAATAAACATCAATTAAAACGCTATGCAATACTAAATAAGTATACGTAAACCGTTGGATGATTAATTGATTATAATTTATAGATACATATTAAAATTAAGAGCTTAAAAGAAAAACATTAAAACATTATACCTATGTACTGACCATGATTAGGTATCTGATGTCTCTAAAAAAAAATCATATGTCAATTAATGACTGGACGCAGATTGACGTATTTAGCGCAGCATTCTCCATCTCCGCATTTTCTTACACAGATATAGTCATGTTCTATACATATATCGTTTCGATTATTGAGATATTTCCCAATTTGCCCTTATAGCCATTGTACAATAAGCCATTAGTCATAAATCAGAAGTTAGAAGTTGGAAATTGACGACTGTGATTTTCAATTTCCAGCTTCTAATTTCTGATTTATGACTAATGTCTTATTGTAGAATGTGTGTTAGCTCAGCATAGTTCCACTTTATCCTATATATTATTATATAATGTTCATGAAATGGTTCATGTTATTCTAATAATCTAAATCAATTCACATTTATCTTACAATATTTGTAACTTTTGTTGGATTAGGTATGGTAATATGGAAATACTTTGAAGAAGAGGTGAAATGCAACTAAATTTATGAATCGCCATGGGGTGATGACATTTTCACGATAGGGAGCCGAACAACGCATAAAGATGTCAACCGTGGTTCAAAGAACGCCTGTTGCTTTTTGCCGATGTCCTGTCTTGGCGAATCTACGGCAACCTTCTTTTCGATCTTTCCTTTTTCACGGTTCACGTTTGTCACGTGCCTTTTGCTTCTCTTCATTCGAATGCACCTCCACGGATTCATCCTCTTCATCATTGTAACCATATTGATAATTCTACATAGGTCGTCTGAAAAATTTTGAGCCTCAACATGAGTTAGTACCGAAATGATTTTTGATTAATAATGCCATTTTCATACTGAGGCTCAAAACTTTTCAGACGATTTTCGTATAGATTGATACCACTTATATAATTATTTTCTAAGCAATAAATAAATGCTTAAATTATATTTTTCACCTTTTTTCTGAATATAGATTTATAATTTGCAAAATTCTAGTATAACATACTATACGTATGACATATGAAGACAGTTAGATATATGAATAACGAATCGCGCATTCTTTATTTATACATATATAATAATGACATTTACTTAATTCTTAATATCAAACGATATCTTTTTCGTGAATCTGAAATAAAATTTTATCTCAATTATCTATATAATGCTATTTAATATATTCGTGTGTGTACTTTTTTATTATATCTATCCTATGTTTTTAAAAATACCTTTGTTACGTAATATTAATTCTTTACTATTGTCAAAAATTATTTTTATCGCGGCAGAAAGTTCGAACAATTTTCTATTTGATTTTTGTTTATTACTCTAAAAATACATGCCTACTTTATTATGCCATTAAACTAACATTTACGCACACAAATATCAATGTTACATTTAAGGCAATATTAATTTAGATGTAAGATTCACAATTATACATTTACTTTATATTATACATCAAAGTTTTAAGTTTATGGAATAAATATAATTAAGTAATCTCGAAATAATTTTTACATATTTTATAACAAAATTGTTTTTCAATTATTAATTATTTTATTTAATAAAGAACATATTCTGAAAACGATATTTTGACTAGATTTTAATAATGAGAATATAAGGATAAAAATTTCGCATTAGTAAAATCAATGAGTGCTTTGAAAAAAATTAATATTTTTTTATATTAAATAATTTTTTATATTAAATAATTTTTT
>NW_017304450.1:212787-217197 GCF_001594115.1 Trachymyrmex septentrionalis | reverse complement strand
TGTATATATATATATATATATATATATATATATATATATATATACATACAGAGTTGGAAAGTGTTACTTTTTCCGTTACTTTGACGTTATATTTTATAATAAACAATTTAATAGTCACGTTACAATATTTTATAATGGAACGCTAAGATTGTGCTAGGATTGGGAAAGTTGACTTTTCCAATTTTAACGCAACCTTAGCGTTTAGTTATAAAAAATTGCAACGTCATGTTTATTATAAAAAGCAACAGAAAAATAGCGAAAAAAGTAATGCTTCCTAGCTCTGTATACATATATATGTATCTAATGAGAAACACTATTCTTTGGGCTGCTTGAGATTTTATGTATTTGTAATGTAGAATCATGTATAAAAGGTATTATACATGATGCTGAGGGATCAGTCATGTAAAATTGGTGAATCGTTATTTTTCAGTAAAAATCGGAAAATCTGCAAACATCACAAGCGATAAATTACAATAAGTGAACATTACCAATTCTGGCGTTCTTTATCCTTCTTATCGTAATCTTAAGAGAAAAATTGTAAAATAGTTTTACCTAAAAAAATAAAATTATATTAAATTATCTCTCAATATTTACATAATAGTTGATACATTACTATAAGGAATCTATTAAACGTAAAAATTCAGAAAAATTCTAACGTTTTATTTTCTGCAACTCTTAATGATTGAACACTTTCTTCGTATTGCTTTTTTTATATTTCCTCGAAACATAGATTCTATATGGGAAACAAAAAATTAAAATTTGATTTAAAAATGAAATAAAATAAAATTTGATTCAAAAAATAATAAAATATCTGTTTATTCTCTCTCTCTCTCTCTCTCTCTCTCTCTCTTTCTCTCTCTCCTCTGCCCCTCTCCCTCTCTCTCTCTCTCATCCCCCTCTTCCCCCCTCCCATCCCCCCTCTCTCTTTCTCTCATTCAAATTTTATACTATATAATACTCATTCAAAATTATGTATTATACAAATCTTATACCAATTTTGTACCGAATAATATAATATATTACATTAAGTGGTATAAAATTCCTATAGAGAATACTTTATATTTAATAAAAAAAGGTAATTTTTCTTTTAAGTTCGCGATAAGAAGGTGATCAGTTCGCGATAAAAAAAATGATCAGAATTGGTGATATCCACTCAATTTATGCTTATACGATGTAGGTATTTGCAGATTTTCCGATTTTCATTGAAAAATAACAATTCACCATACTTTGAATGACTCTCTCAGTACATAATACGTTTTCTATGTGATTTTCTATATTGCAAATAACAATAAACCCTATGAACCAAATCCCAGACGGCCCAAAGAATAGTGTTACTAAGAAGGAAATATTTTTCTTTAGAGAAGACCGTATAATTTTCCCGCGAGTATAAGTAAGCTTTATTGTCTTGAACTTGAATGATGATGCTTGTTTCTTACTGCACTGAAAGAAAATATATCAAAATATTGCGAAGTAAATGTTACTTATAACTTTTTTTTCGATATTTATTGGTTATGAAAAAATTTGATAATGATGACAAAATGTATTACATTTCTGTAAAATATATTTCACTAATTGTAAAAAAATAATTAGATGGCTTATTTACTAGAAATAAAATTTTATTTTGCCGTATTTGTTTGTAAATATTTATTTTAGTAAAATAAATATATTTCTCACAAATAAATTTGTAAGTATCTTCTCAATGTATTTGTTAATAATTATTTGGATTATTATTATCATTAGACATTAAGTTTGTATTTTCATTTTATCTTTCTTCAGGATAAATATAATTAATGCAGTAGATGTCTATAAAACAAAAACTTACCAGCTAATAAAAGAAGAGAAACAGAATATGAAAGAAAATAAAATACGAAAAATTTGTATAATAATAGTTAATCTAACAAGTTACATAAATCTTATAAAGATATCATAAAAATAGTGTTTGTTTCGTGCAAAATCTCAAGTTTGTTAGCACGTCTCTCATTGTCAGTTGACAAACGCTCAAGTCGAAAATGAAGTCGGTGACGCCAGGTGTACAAACGATGTTCTGCAACAAGCGTCCCCATCATCTCCATATTCGGTAAGGCTATGAAAATTGAAGCAAGTTTCGGTTGTCATGAAGAAATACAAATACAATTATGCCATACACATATCTTTCCCCATGCCATGCCAATCCTGCGCTACAACTCTCACAGCGCTCGACGTGTAAGAACGTGCCAATCCTGTAGGAGGGCGTAGAGACGCAAGTATAACGCGTTGGATTATTTGTTTGCATACGCGGGGATGCACGTTTAGTTGCGGCTGCGCTCCCCACTATGCTGCGCGATTGCTTCAGGTCCGCTTGCGCCTCGCAACTCCGCGAACTCGCTGCCGGCTGCCGGCTGCCGGCTGCCACCTCCGAAATCCCAACCAGCCTTCGCCGTGGCTCCGCATCGCTGACATTGTTTGCTGTCAAACATTGGATGCAAACACCGTGGTGGGGTCGAGCGGTATTGCCAGCGCGCTACCATCATGATTGGTCAGCGAGCCCCTCGAGGTACGTCGTGTCGTTGCTAGTGGGCGTATCCAAACGCCAGATATAAATAGTATCCGTGGCGGGGAGAAATGGTCAGAAACGCGCGGTCTCTCGGTGAGAGCGTTTTAACGTTCACGTTGCTTGTAGAGCTGAGAAGAGATAGGGCTCGAGCATAATTAACGAACGGTGTGCGTAAAAGGGAAAGAAATAAGACAAAGGAGAAAGAAAAGGAACGCGGAATTTTTCGGGATGTGTTGTGCAGTTAAACAAGGAGAAAAATGTAGAAACGAAATAGAAATTAAGTGAACGTATACATGTGACGAGGTACGGTGCGATTGCGTGTCAATTGATTTGGAAGTGCGAGAGCGGAATACGGTGTTACGGCGAAAAAACGGCGTTCAAAATATGGTGAATATGGAGGGTTCGGGCGAGCAGCATACCGTGACAGCTTCGCCGCCGCCACGGACTGCCCTGAAGAACTTTAACATCCGCAGTATCTTGCCTGAAGCGTGTGCGGGGACTCCCGCGCCGTCGGTCAGCCAGTCGGATTTGTCCGACATAGGTCCCGCCGACGACAGCGATGATTGCAGTGATCTCGATGTTACCGGTGGTGGTGCGGAAACGCCACCCTTGGACTGTTCCACGAGCGCAACGTCCGTTAGCCCGATAAGCCAAAAGGATTCGAAAGAGCAGGCGGAGGATAAAAAGAAGGCGGAGAAACCGCCGTACAGCTATAACGCGCTAATCATGATGGCTATCCGACAAAGCCCCGAAAAGCGACTCACCCTGAACGGCATTTATGAATACATAATGCGCCACTTTCCATACTACGAAAATAATAAGCAAGGCTGGCAGAACTCCATTCGACACAATCTGTCTCTGAACAAATGTTTCGTCAAGGTACCTCGGCACTATGACGATCCGGGAAAAGGCAACTACTGGATGCTGGACCCAAGTTCCGAGGACGTATTCATCGGGGGTGCTACGGGAAAACTTCGGCGTAGAACTACGGCGGCTTCCAGATCCCGACTGGCGGCCTTCAAGAGAAGCGTGGTACTCGGCGGCCTTTATCCACCTTACGCACCGCCAGGTTGGCCGACGTCGCTCTACGCTCTACCTTCGTCGCTTTGTCTTCATCGCGCCGTTGCGTATCCTCCAGTAACCGCCGGCTCTTATACCACCCCCGCAGGATATCCGGCCAGTTTGTTGCCAGGCGCGACGACCACATCATCGGCTACAAGTTTACCTTGCAAACCGCAACCTCTCCCAGCAACGGCGGCACCTCCGACTCATGGAGCGTTCACCGTGGAAAGGTTACTGCAAGGACCTACTGGGTATCCCGGCGGCATCAGCATTCCGACGTCTGGAATCTCGCCTACGGGAAATCCTTACCAGGATTTCTATAGTACCCTACGATCTATTACGATACCACCGATACCAGCGTCGATATTCCATCAGCAATCCAGATATCATCTCGGTCAAACACCTCAAGTTCTAAGTCAACCTCCCTCTAGTACGGCTTCGCCTGGAAGTAGTCCGGAACCAATGGCTCCGCATTCGCCACCAGTTACCGTCTGCAATTCTGTCCAGCCATCGAGACCGCTTCCTCACAGTCCGCCGCAACTCCTTCTAAAGCCTATCACGGTTCTCACTGGCCGACAAAGCTGAATTGCGATCTAATCGTAATCTTCAAACACGCCCATCTCCGAGAAGTGCAGCACGATCTCATACTCCCTGCATGTAAAAATTCTGTCATTTCGTCAAATCTTATAGATATAAATGTAGTCATTGAAACTTGATGAATTTAGCTGGACTAAATTTTTCTTCTCAAGTTTATAATTTTTTTTTTAACAGCGTAAACTGTTTTGCAACAAAGTTGTAATTATATATATATATAT
>NW_017304450.1:212136-212595 GCF_001594115.1 Trachymyrmex septentrionalis | reverse complement strand
ATATGAGAAATTTATTTCCCAAGAGGAAATTTAAAATTAATCGATATGTTAAATAATATATAGTATTTAAAGGATGAAATCCTTTTGCGATTACAGTATTCTCGATGCTAATACCAGTGATTGTACTCGATTTGTATAATTATCAATTTGCAATAATTGCGCGGTCGATTTGTACTTGAACTCGTCTCCTTGAATTTGTATATACTTTCTCTACACGATATATTGCTTCTTCTGTAAATATATCATGTCAAATATCAACATTCAGCGATAGAACATTACCAAAATGTGAATCTTGAGATTGAATCTCAACGACTTGCGAGATACAGAAACAAGAATAGTATAATGTAACTTATAAATATATAGTTATATATATAGATAAATAATTTTACTTGTGATCTCTCTTTCGTGGTCCTAGTATGTACAGCATTGATTAATCGATGATTATGTATAGCCGGATTT
>NW_017304450.1:209745-212036 GCF_001594115.1 Trachymyrmex septentrionalis | reverse complement strand
AATATATATATATATATATATATATATATATATAATGTCAGCAAAATAAATGTCCGAAACTTTTTAAAAATTACATGTCGCATTAATATTTACCTTATGACGCACTGCGAGTATACTTCCCTACAATGTATTATACGTATAATTTATACGAAATTAAGATAATCTTTTCAAAAATTAAAATTTCTCACAAATGTATCAATATTGTACATACATGTATTATGTGTGTGTGTATGTATATAGTATATATATATATATATATACACACACACATGCATATATATATATATATACATATACATGATCTTTGTTTTTTACTTCATTTTTTATTGTGACTAAACCAATTAACAATTTTATATTAAACACCATTTTGTCAATAAAAATTAAACATATTGAAATTTTAAGCAACAATTGAGCAATAAATTATTCATACATGTGTTTTTATTAGTTATTTATTGTCTCTATATGATATTAAATAATATTAGTGTTATTTTTTCCGGAAATTCGACAATTCGATCAGAAGAAACATTTTTCTTTCGAAATCGAGAAATTTTGCGTGTCATAACCGCTCGTAAAATTTAACAGGCAGAACCCGTCGAGTGTCAAAACATAGTATATGATAAAGGTTTGACTCGTCTGAGAAACGAGGCACCCACACAATGACACAACGTTTAGAATTAGACAGACGTTAGGTACGAGGCCACCGCTGCAAAATTACTTTAGTGCTGCAGTATAACCATAAACACATCTCGTCCTTTGCGATGTTTCTTTCTTGGCTTTTGACTTTGCAACCACTTTTTCTTAACGAGAATAAAAGGACAAAACCCTCAAACGTATAAATCTATATTTTTTCTCAAGATGCCAATAAAAAGTGAGGAAAATAGGAAGATGAACTATTCTTCAGCAAAACATTTCTTGAACAGAATGTTGCAGAATTTCTAGAAGATATTGATGTATCGCGTCTAAGAATGTTACACACTTTTAAATATCTACGTATGAAAATATTTACGGTTGTTAAAAGAAAAATTTTGCATAGGTACAATTTTAAGACATGACCAAATTCAGGACTTTTGAATTTGAAATATTAAAAACTAGAAGTAAAAGATTACGTTATAACTATTATAATTTTCTTATATACGAATTTTTTCACAGGCTAGGTTTACTATTGTAAAATACAGAAAAGAATAGATCAATTGTAAAGCGTTATTTCTCATAAGCGCAGTACATTCACGTGCACTTTGATGACAGTCCAGGAGCGTGTTGCCGCTCGGTACGAGCAGACGCGATATTGGTATGATACATTGAGACAATGAGGCATAAATAAGATAATGGCGCGCGCTCGCGTATGTCTAACCAGAGTTTAAACGTCCAAAGGGCCGAAGAGAAAACGAGGGAGAAAAAGAGACCGGTTAGGATCGGCAGATGGGATTGTAACCCGCGCGGCCTGCCCACCGCCAGACGTGCTCGGCATTCTTATACTCTTTCGAGTAGCTAACGCAGCAGTTTTGCTTCATGCGCGCGAATCTTATTAAACTCTCGCATCCCTTTAATTTTTCCCCATATAAAAAAACAAGCGTTACTTTGCTCTCTCTCTTCCTCTTCCTCTCCCCCTCTCTCTCTCTCTCTCTCTCTCTCTCGATCCGTTTATTTGAATTAATTGCCAATATAATAATGAGAAAACATTAATGCGTTTTGTTTTAATCAAGAGGATTAAAATTGTAAATACAATCGTACTAATAATAAGTATTTAACATGATTTATACACATTGGTGACTTTTGCAAAATATCAACAAACATTCTTTTAGATTCATGAATCACAGTAAAACAGTTTTTGTATTCTGAAGAAACTGCCGACACTTTTGCATATTTCGATTAAATGCGCACAAAATGAAGTATTACGTTATCAAAATTAGAAAAAATTAAATTATATTATTACAATTACAACTCACCGTGAAACAACGAATGATATGTTTAAAGTAAAGCGAAATCGCGTCGCATAGCGTCACGTAGCTCGAAGGGGACGGTAAACACTTACGTGGTCAATTGCTACAAGTGGCAAGTTGTCTACGACACGCATGTTGTTGCTCCTCTACGTATCGCATAGATGCTCAATATCGTTACAAATATTGGTTTCTACGCAATGTGATTAGCGAATGATTGCTTCGCATCACGCTTTATAGAGTTTTTGTATATTGTATACATTTGATCAATTATATATGTATATAATTCACATAAATAAATCATGAAATAAATTAAAATCATTTAAATTGCATATTATACTTAATATTATTACA
>NW_017304450.1:200649-209645 GCF_001594115.1 Trachymyrmex septentrionalis | reverse complement strand
TATTGTATATATAGGTATATATACACATATTGTATACAAAGATAGAATTATTTATTTTGCTGAATGCAGTCAATAATGAAATAGCTAAATATTGCTTAGTATTGTTGATTTATTATTATTTAAATGTTTTTAATGTATTATTTTACGAGTCTACTCTTTCTAGGCTATTTTCCTAATAACTAAGATTTCTTAAACAAGATACAAAAAAGATTTAATAATTTTATATAAGTCTAATTTATTAAAACTATTTATTTATTAACGTTTATAAATTTTAGGTATTTGTTTACAAAAATTTTGTCGCTGACGTTATATATATTTAAACATTAATGTTGCTCGTAGGGGGAATTATACGTGCAAAGCGCATAAAGTTCATAAGTGTTCCTAGTGTTTTAGTAAGTAGTCGGTAACTCGCTGAATTACTTTGCGCTATTACATTATTGTCGATGTCGTCAGCGTTATTCGCAAACACGCCTGCAATGATCGACGTAAAGTCTTTGAAATCATTCGTGGAACTATTTGTATTCAGCTATTTAATATCTGGTTCGATTATATATCATTATAGTTCTTATTAAGGTGTTACTCACAGTACTAGTCTTTACTCTATTTATACATTTCTGTTTCCTGATTTCACTATTTTATTGTCCGTGACTTTATATTAATACAAATAGATATATAGATATTAATACAAATAGATATGTATAATCTACTATACATATATCTGAATTCTATTACTATAATATGTTGATAATTAAATAACGACAGATTAGATATTTAGAAACTGTTTGCTCCTATATCTAAAGTGTTCTAGAAACGTGCTGCAAAACTTAATAAAACAGAGCCTTTTATACAATAAAGTTTTTAAGCTTCTTGCATCTTGTAGTACTTAAGCAAACATTTCACGCATATTTTTGTAAAGTGGAGCAATGAAAGTATTGATCATTTAAGATCAAATTTAAAAAAGTATCCGTTTTTGTATACTTTAAGCAAAAATTTATATCATGGCCTATCTTATGGCCTATCTGCGATTATTTTGACATCGCCATCTTGCTTATTTACAGAGGGGTTCTGTAACATCTCGATCTCGACAACCAGTCACGATTCTCGTTTCTCTGGCGTACACGCACGTAACTATGAATGGATGATATGCGCGCGTATGCGTGCACACGGGGTGGCGTGTCAATAGATTTGGTGGCGGTGCGTTACATTATTTTCATCGCTTTATATCATGTGAGACGAGGTGGGGCAAATGGAGGGGAAAGAGGTTGGAGTAGATAGTCATTCGAAGTCTACGGACACTAATGTCGGTGTCGGAGGAGAGGGAAGACTGGTTTCGTTTCGATATACGAGACTCACCCTTGTACAAAGCTCAGCTCCGGGGGTGAAGCTGGTTTCTAGCCTATAGGGATGTATTCCAAATGCAATGGTGGTTAATCTGCGGTCTCTACCAAACATGCTTCGATCTCGCTGTAGTCGTTACTCAGATAGTACGTTACTCAGATCGTTAAGTTTTGTTCGAACGAATATCTCGCAACAGAACAGATCATGCATCGACTTGAATCAGACTTTGCAAGTGTTTTTTTTTTTTACATTTTCTTTATATTCTCAGCTCCCTAATCGATGTTTTTGTAATTAAATTATTTCAAAATATTGCTTTACTCGTGATATAAGTGACACGTACGATCATGCAAGATAAGTCGTTTGCGATTTTTAATTCAAGTCATAAAATGACATTGAATATTCAAGTTTTAATCTACAATGAATATAATTGTCAATAGTAATACAGGCCTGCAACATAAGAGTTTAAGTTTTTTTAAGATATATATTATATATTAGTGACTTCCCATGTATTTTTTTTGCATGCTGAATTCGAATTCTGTGGCCACAGAATTTGCGCACGTTAAATTTTCAAAATAAATTGGATTATATGTAAAAAAAATCACATTTTTGGCCATTTTCACGACTGTATTAAAAAATCACCAAAACTTAATCAGAATTTTTACAATAAGAATCTTAAAACCGTATATGTGAGAAAACCAACATACAACGATATTTTTAAGTCGAGATAATAGTTGAGAACGCAGGCATGCCATGCCTTAAAGTTGTATTCCCACTTGTTCAAGAAATCATGGTTAATGTCAGTTTTTGAAATTGTACTCCTACTCTGTTAATATCGATTTTATTTTAATTTATTTGATATAGCTTTTTAGAGATTAGCTAACTTTTATAGCTTTTTAGAGATTAGCTAACTTTTTGATTTTTAACGCTTTTTTAACCATCGTATTATATTAATTAGATGTGTTCAATGGTTTCTTTTAAAATATTTAGCCTATGTCTTGAAAATCATATTATTAGATGTATTCTAAGAGAAAATTAGGCGCACAAAAAAATTATAATTATTACAAGAAAAAATAAAATTCTCAATATTTAATATCAATTCAAAATGGATTTTGACGGGAAAGAATAATACTTTATAATGACGTTGATAAAAAATTTTGATAAAACTTTGGTGATTTTTTAATGCAGCCATGAAAATGGCCAAAACTGTCATTTTTTCGGTACAAAACCGAATTTACATATATATATATATATATGTGTGTGTGTGTGTGTGTGTGTGTGTGTGTGTGTGTGTGTGTGTGTATCATGAAAACTTGACGTGCTACGCAAATTCTGCAGGCACATTCGGATTTAGCGCACAAAAATAGGAAATCACTAATATATCTTAAAAAAAAAAAAATCTTGCAGAGCTGTGTAATTTTTGTAACAGCACAATTTTACATAATAGTTTACACGTTGTAATAAAACAATTGAACATTAGACATTTATTTATGATTTCTGGAAGGTGTTCTCCTCCATTTGTTTGGTGAAACGAAGTTGATTTCAAACATTTCATTTGATGGCGATCAAATTTTTTTCGAGCGCTGCTCGTTCTTGACTGACTCATCGAGTTCATCATCAGGTTGATGATTCGCGACGGAAGTCTCGCCGATTTCCTCTATCAATGAATGAGAGGAGAATAAGAAGAAACGCCGTCGTCGTTAAACAGAGAGTAAAGAAGGGGGATGTTGACGTGGCACTTTGATTGCGGCTAATTTTGAACAAGATTCAAGGATAGAGAACGAAGTTGTAACTCTCTTCGGTCACGCGCGCAAATGACGTAAGACACGTATCTATGATAAGTAACATCGAGCCTACTTACTACGCGCGATGACTCGTTTAATTTATTTAAGCGCAGAGGAAGAGTTAAAGAGATGCTGCGACGCGATGCCGCGTATGCCTTTTCACCACCTCCTCACATATGCTGCCAACGATTACGCGCTCGCTATTGGCTCTCCTCGACTTGAACTACTTTGCGGGCTTTCGACCACGCTTGACTTTACTCGCGGAAACACCTACGCGTTACTGACCGAATTGTTATAAGCGTTTACAGTCTCGCGCGAAGAGGATGCATAACGCGCGGATGTATAAGAAGTGGTAATTTAACAGTTGAAGGATTGTAACAGTAACATTATGTTAGAAAGAGAGAGAAATTTGCTGTATGTTTAATTCATATACACGTTTGCGCACAATAAACAAATACAATATAATATATATGACACGCAATTGGAATGCAATGACACGCGCCTATAGTATACTTTGAGATAAAATTGTATTAAAGCGTACTTGTAAAATAAGTGTTTAATCATAAAGTAGCTAGAAAAGAACGTTTTATTATCATTAAATGTGAATTTTCGGTAATACCTACTAGTATTGCTGCAGTAATATTTATATTGTATATATGTATATAAAACAGACGTAAATAGACATAAAACATTCAGTAGATATTTTAACATAGACATTTGCAGTAGTAGCTGAAACTTTAATCAAAATAGTGATTGACATTATATTTGAATAAGAGAAATAGGGCGATTTGATCTATAACTGTATATAAACTCACGACGCTACGTAATGTCATATGAAATTTAAATGTATATGTCTACATATCGACCAACCACGATTATAACTTGCTGTCTACATGTACTTTAAGATCGTACGTCATAATATGAATCAATGTCCAGGTATACATTAATATTTGAACGTCGGGCTATTGTAAGATAACTCTTGCGAAAGCAGCATATTGATTCAACCTTCTTGAAAATAGCTAAACCAGCTTGATAACACTCAAGTTGTTTCTGACAAGTTACTTTTCTAGGCCTTATCGGCTACACCTCCTTTTCCTTTATCATCCCATATTATAACATATCCTTCTCTTAAAAGTTAAATATATCTCAATACAAAATCATTTTCAAATCCTTTGCAATTCTTTGAATATGTATTAGCGTTAAACAAATTTATAAAGGAAAGGGTCGATTTAATAAATTATTTATTATTAAGTAATTTAAGATTCTACCTAAGATTCTAGGATTGCATATTTTTATGACTGACAAATAAAAACAATCAAAAAAGTTATTTAAAGTTCTATCATTCGTCGGTGTCAGCTCGAGATACGCGTATTCAGACTGATCATGTTATACAAAACAGTTAAAGAGGTTCCCAGACGCATAGCGCTACGACAGAAGGCCCGTATCTCCGCGTGGCACAAAAGTGTTAAACGAATGAATGAATGAACGCCAGTCCAATGGGTGAATGAATGAATGAATGGTTGGTGTCTCACATGACAACGAGGTCGCAAGGCATTGCACGAAGACAACACAGGAATAAATGTAGGAGTGAAAAAAATTAATGAAAGGAAAAAGGTATTGAGGCAAGATCAACAACAATGGTTCCCTTTTGTGTTACTGTTGCGTGCAAGATTAGAAAACTTAAGTAGAAAAATATAAAAAAGAAATTGCAGAAATTACATTGTCATAAGGAAATTATATTGGCTGACAATAATACATCCTTATCGACAGACACTTATCGATTCCTCGAGCAAGATCAAATGCACGATGAGACTTAAAAGCATTCTAATGTATGTTTTGAATAACAGTGAATGTTCGAATACATAAATTTTTATTCCTTTAAAGAAGAATTTTATAAATTTCTAGACGATTAAATTTTGTTCTTGTAAAAATAACAATGCGTTTTATTTTTAGATTTGCTTTAAATTTTTTCATTTTTGATAATATTCATAAACATCTACACAATTGTGTAGAGTTCTGATAAAATTGTATTCAATCTTTCCAATTATTTTCGAATAAAATCTAAAATTTATCCAAAATCGATTAGAAGAGTGAGGGAAAGATTGAATAATAGCGACCGGAAGTGTATCTGGATGGAGGCGCATGGACAAGCAAGTACAAGAAACGCTCCTATATATGCTTCATTCATGCAGCTTTATTACAAGTCCAACGCGCGGTGGTCACTCGTTTATATCGAATAAACTCGGCGAAACGCAGTTTACGGCCTAACCGTGTCCTCTAGTACGTCGCACCAACCGACACCGACTCGCTCACCATGATCTTGAATGGCTTCAATTAACTTCGTTTAGGTAATTGTTTCTTCAGAATTCCCGCAGAAATGTTCATTCAGACACGTTCGTGTATTGTAATTGAAAGAAAATTGCTGCAGTTCGAACAGTGATCAGGCTGATCAAATTGTCTTCGTCATATATCAAGACGTTTAATTTTCAAAAAATTTTACTAAAGTTTACTTATTTAAATATATATGCATACTTGAATGTTTACTTCTTTTGTCGAATATCTCATATAATAAATCTTTGTGTATCATACAAATCAAATACATTGTTTCAATCATTTCCAATCTTCCATCACTTTGCATAACTATAGGTGACACATGCTTTTCTACAACTTCAAAGTAACTTACATACGTATGTATATCTATAATAAAATGCAATCGACTAGAGTATTAAAATATGTAAATCAGACTACAACTGATTCCCAACAACTAATTTCTACAGTAATTAATGTCTTTGTGTTGCGCGGAATTCACAAATGGCTCGAATCAAACTTCGGAAGTACACTACTGTCTTGGAAACCTTACAAAGATGCCGACAAACGGGTAAGGTTAATTGCTTGGCGCAATAGATCAACATAGAGTCCTTTGTTCAACAAATGGCTTCCGTCGATTCTCCGTTGATTGGTGAGAATATACACGTCGATAGTGCCATTTCTATCCTAAGTTATCTATTCATGTATTATATATTCTTTATTATACGTATTTTTTTAGTGACAAGTAATGATTAATTTGTTCGACTCGATTAAGCGTCAAAGAATCGATAAAGACACTAAGTGACACATTACAATAAAACAAAAATTTTGCTTGCTGAAATGGATTCGTAGCGTCTATTCTTTTCTATTTTAATAAGTATTGTTTGTGTGTATATGGACCATTTAAATATAAACAACTTGATCAAAAATTTTTTCACTAATAAACGTAAGACCGCACAGTTTCCTTATAGACACTGCGCTTTTTAAATAATCAACTTGTTTTAATTAAAATAAAATAGAGAATCACCATGGAAAAGTGAGATAGATAGAAAATAAATTAAAATATAATTAAGGGTTCTATACATATATCATCCTATTCTTTTCTTTCTCTCATATTTCAATCATTTAAGCTAATGTATTTGCTATTTAAATCTTATGATCTTCTAATATTATCGACCAAAATTTTTTCACTGATACTGATTTTTATTATTATATAAATTTATTATTATATAAATTTTTATTATTATAAAATTTTATTTTTTATAGAAATTTTATTTAACTTTTTATCGTATATATAAATATTTTATTTATATATTATATTGATTTAAACAATACATATAAATACTGTATTTTTTTATTTCAATGCATATTTGATTTAGAACTATAATTTACGTATTTAAAGAAAAGAAAAAACAGAAACTAAAGAATTAACATCAAATTAACATCGCAAATGAGGCTCGTGTCCTTTCTCTCTTTACCTCTTATCTGATGCGCTTTGGTCTCCTCCCTCGCAATGAGAATGCGCGTGCGTGGCGTGCATGCACGCCTCATACTCGCGCACGCACTTTATCAAGAGATAAGGAGAAGGAGGGGAAGGAGAAGAGAGAGAGAGAGAGAGAGAGAGGGGGGGGGAAAGAGAAGAAGAGTCAACCACGAAACAAGCAGAGTCGACTGAATGACTGAATGACACTCGGCTGACGTCTCTTCCGGTGTGTCTCGTGTTACACCGTGCCCGTTAAGCGTTTGTATTAAAGTTACAGCATCAGGCGCGTGCCACCCACCATATATAACATACGCACATAATTTTTTCAATCCTTCCATTTCTCATTCGTTTTAAAATTCATCATAACAATTCATTTCTAAAAAAATGTTTAGCGTGAGTCACAATGAATAGTCGATGAAATATAAAAGGAAACAATAGCACATATCAGGAGAATGTGCTTGCACATTAAATTTTTTGAAGAACATCTCTTCTTCAATATTCAACTTCTGTAGTGGATATATCTACTCGATTGCATTGTCGTCATTTCAATTAATCATTTGTCATTTGTGTTTTGTAGCAAGTATGTAATTGGTGAGTAATAATTTATCTACTGATAAATCTATCCTTCCTTAATTCTATTCCCTATTCCTTAATCAAACAATATATACACAGAACGGCAATAAGCAATGCAATAATGCAATATGAGCGAAATAATTCTCAAAATATCATGCAATTAATTCTTAGAAGTTATAAAGAAAATATCCATAAAATATTTATGTATTATAGTAATGTAATTATCAGCGTTCTCATTTTTTTTCCTTAAATTCGAGAATCTTATAAAAATAAGTATAATAATTACATTATTTCAATGATATCGATCTGCGATATGAAGGAACTTTTGTCAATAATGGTGACCGTTTTATGGCAGCTGTGCCACTTGTGCTAAGTACTTTTCAAATTGAACGTAGGGTTAAGCCCTATAAATCTCTTTCAATATTCGACATCTCACTCTTTTCTATGTTCTACGTTCTCTGATTCGCAAGATTTGTTAGTCGATGCGCCATTTGTTTTAAAGGGTCGCACGAATATTGCTTAAATGTGCACTGGGCACATTCTTGCGACGATAGGCAACCCTTTACATGCGAACACTTACTTGCCTCACTACAACATTCCGTATAGAAAATCTGATTCTTTCGTCACGCTAAAAAAGACGATGTTTAACAAAGCAACGTTCTGATACCAAAAAATTCTTCAGGTTCGATTTTGTAAATTTAAATTCTTTTGCACGTATATATGTATGTTTAAAAATGTAATTTACAGAAAATAATCAATAATCTGCTTAGCCTTGAAATATTCATGTCACGCAAATAACATGTAGAGTCGGTGTTTGATCGTCAATCTTCAGCGACAATAAAGTGAACAAATGTCCACTTACCGTGTAAATTTGCAATAATATGTGGGGGAAACAGTTCAGTTAAAGTGTCTCGTTGAAATGCAGCACATATGCCATGGAAGAATAGATTATACTTATGCGTGAGGTTACGGTCATTCCGAGACAATCGATGATTACTGAAAATAACTGCAAAAGAAGATGTGTCGAAATAAATGTATGGACAATTGAAATTGCATTGCAGAATAATCAATTTTACTTCACTCGATTTCCAAAAAATTTGACAATGAATAGGACGAGGGATTACTAGTACGTTACTCGGTACGCTTTAATATAATAATATAACTTGTGTCATTATCATGGTGTTGATAAATAATGTGCAGTACGAATAATAAGATTATTGTGTATTAATTGCAAGGCAAAAAATGAGGATATAAATGAAAATGGATTCGTAGCACCGCGCCGCTACGTTTGGGGCATTTACACTATTTTATGACCGTTTAGAAGCAATTGAATTCTAACTCGAAATAATTTGCTTGATTTAATATACATATGTGCGTGCGCCTATTGTCTTTAATATACATTATTCTATTGCTATATAATAATAAACTTTTAATAACAGTTAATTTGTAATATCATTTATATTATTTATTATTATTATTATTATTATTATTAAGTAATATTAATATTAGATAAA
>NW_017304450.1:195358-200549 GCF_001594115.1 Trachymyrmex septentrionalis | reverse complement strand
TGTAGTAATGTAATTATCAGCGTTCTCATTTTTTTTCCTTAAATTCGAGAATCTTATAAAAATAAGTATAATAATTACATTATTTCAATGATATCGATCTGCGATATGAAGGAACTTTTGTCAATAATGGTGACCGTTTTATGGCAGCTGTGCCACTTGTGCTAAGTACTTTTCAAATTGAACGTAGGGTTAAGCCCTATAAATCTCTTTCAATATTCGACATCTCACTCTTTTCTATGTTCTACGTTCTCTGATTCGCAAGATTTGTTAGTCGATGCGCCATTTGTTTTAAAGGGTCGCACGAATATTGCTTAAATGTGCACTGGGCACATTCTTGCGACGATAGGCAACCCTTTACATGCGAACACTTACTTGCCTCACTACAACATTCCGTATAGAAAATCTGATTCTTTCGTCACGCTAAAAAAGACGATGTTTAACAAAGCAACGTTCTGATACCAAAAAATTCTTCAGGTTCGATTTTGTAAATTTAAATTCTTTTGCACGTATATATGTATGTTTAAAAATGTAATTTACAGAAAATAATCAATAATCTGCTTAGCCTTGAAATATTCATGTCACGCAAATAACATGTAGAGTCGGTGTTTGATCGTCAATCTTCAGCGACAATAAAGTGAACAAATGTCCACTTACCGTGTAAATTTGCAATAATATGTGGGGGAAACAGTTCAGTTAAAGTGTCTCGTTGAAATGCAGCACATATGCCATGGAAGAATAGATTATACTTATGCGTGAGGTTACGGTCATTCCGAGACAATCGATGATTACTGAAAATAACTGCAAAAGAAGATGTGTCGAAATAAATGTATGGACAATTGAAATTGCATTGCAGAATAATCAATTTTACTTCACTCGATTTCCAAAAAATTTGACAATGAATAGGACGAGGGATTACTAGTCTCGGTACGCTTTAATATAATAATATAACTTGTGTCATTATCATGGTGTTGATAAATAATGTGCAGTACGAATAATAAGATTATTGTGTATTAATTGCAAGGCAAAAAATGAGGATATAAATGAAAATGGATTCGTAGCACCGCGCCGCTACGTTTGGGGCATTTACACTATTTTATGACCGTTTAGAAGCAATTGAATTCTAACTCGAAATAATTTGCTTGATTTAATATACATATGTGCGTGCGCCTATTGTCTTTAATATACATTATTCTATTGCTATATAATAATAAACTTTTAATAACAGTTAATTTGTAATATCATTTATATTATTTATTATTATTATTATTATTATTATTAAGTAATATTAATATTAGATAAAAAGAAAATTGTGTGTGTGTGTGTGCGTGCGTTTCCTCGTATTTCGCAGAAACTTTATTTTGTAATCCAAAACGATTTATCGAAGATGGAGAGATACCTCATTATCATTTGTAAATGAATTGTCTTTGAATCTAGTTTAAAGTAAATCTTCAGAATTTCTTACGTTTTTCATTAATGTAGTATTGAAGTCTGGGACTCATTCCAAGTATCATAAAGTTTATGAACGAAGACACATATGAATGAATCTGCCGAGTGTGCACAGTATACGACGTCGCGTGTTGGAACAACGGCAATAAATTGCGAAGTTGTCTAGGGGGCAGCTGGTCGCGGTCGCACAAGTCAAGGAGTTTGACCCGCGGCTGCTGCCGCCAATGAAGACCCAGGTCCAAGCAAGACCCAGGATACGAGGTCGCCTACTTGACCTCGCGGCGTGCGCCGGATGCCATCGTTTTTCTCCCCAGAATTGAGCGATTCAATTGTACAAAGGCATCTCGCGAAAATTTACGACCGGAAGTCGATTTTCTTTTCGCGCGAACGCGCGCGCGCGCGCGTGATGTCGTTATGTAGATTATAAGCATGCGAAGATATAGTCATAGTTGTGTTCATAGTCTTCCACAAAAGATAAAAAAAAAAGGAATTTAGAAATTTAGAAATATAATTTAAAATTACTTAATTATAAGCTTTTTGTTTAAAATAAGTAAAACAATTTCATTTTGATTGAATCGTTTAGTTATAACCTATATTTGCCAATAATCCTTATATTCCTAGATTTTCCATCTATTAGACAATGAAAATTATGTTATATGAGAACTGCACGGATAAGTTTGCGAATAGTTCCACATGAGAGAGCAATCTTTCCGCTTCTGTCAATGCGTCGAATTTCTCCACGGTCATCATACAAGTCATCAGCAGCAGATAATACCCGATAACAAATGGACAACATTGAGGAGGGATCGAGTAACGGGTGCAATTAAAATCGTCATGGGAAACCCTAACTTCTTACGGTCCACTGCGTTGTCAGCCATTCTTCTATCTTGGCTTCCTCATTATTCCCTATACCCTATACCCCTGATCATTGATGTATATATTTGTGCACGCAGTTCAACATCACGCAATTCGTATATAGTCTAGTTTAATGAAAATGATATATATCACATACAAATACACGCGCAAGTATACATAATAGTGACCCTTCTTTATAAAAATTACGTAAAAGATACAGAATGCAATGTAATATATGTGTGAAATACATCATATCTTGTTTCATTTCAGATATGATACTTAAAAGTGATAAAATAAGTTCTTAACATAAGCCATATCGATTTTGTATCCAATAAGCGTATAATATGATAAAGTCTATATCTACATATACATACAATATTATAATATTATTTACACACCACATTATACACCACGAGTATCAAATAAAATTAATATCTAGTTAATTGTTTGCAGTGTACACATACAGTCACGACAATAAATAAGCATGACAAAATAAAATAGCTATTTTAACATAACTTATTGTTGTTGTTGTTGTTGTTATTATTATTATTATTATTATTATTATCATTATTAATGATAATTTAAACGAGAAACGTGTAAGGCGTGAAAGGAGAACATCTAAAATTTTATTTAAGAAAAAATCTTTTACATTATTTATTTGCGAAGGAAGGCACGATCACAAATACGATGTACCCTGTAAACGCTACGATTCGTAAGTGAGTGGGAAACGCGTGCATGGACGAGCACACGGCTCGAATTCGATTCGACCCATACGCGACCGGCTGCGTACTCATCGATTAGTCACGGTACCCGCGTAGTTGGAAGGGTGACTTTACATTTCGTTTCGACGGATTACTTTCGGCATATTCTATGTGCACTGAGTGAACAGTGCGATGCAATAAGATGCGCCTTCACGCGCGATCACTACTCAACTCTCGATGATCTCATATACACGTACCGCAAGTCATAATGACTGGAAATTGCCCGCATTACCGCGAAATTGATCATGGAGTATCTTTTTTGCAGCCTAACAGAGGGACCGAATTCAATATATGGACATCTTGGAAATCAAGAAGAATGCACAACACGTTTCTATCTCATTATTTCTCTAACTTTTTTCTTACGTTTACACTTTTATTTCTTCTATTTGCTTCTTATATTACAAAAATAATGAATAATGAAAGCTGTAAGGTTTTCTTTTAGAAAAATTAAGTGTATTAGAATTAATGTAATAATGATAATTATGGTTTAAATTCAAGAGAAATTAGCTTGCTTTGATATTCATTTCCACTATTAGTTCTTTTATTTTTCTGATACTCTCGAAACATGTGTACAATAATTGTTACTCAATAATTGCATATATGTGTGCGTGCGTGTGTGTGTGCTCGCGCGCGCGCGCCCGTGTGTGTGTACATATATACATACATATTCTGTCATTTTCCATTTAACCCTTTTCTCCTCTGTGTAATATAATTCGATAAGCATTTTGAGATACACCGAAAAAATAACAATTATTGGCGGTTAAACTTCACATTTTGCAGATATGTGAGTTAATGAGCCTTAAATAGAGAGAAACGCACTTTGTGCTATTATTTGTGTACGCAAAAATGACAATGAGAAATGCCTATTCGTGAAACTCATACAGAAAAGAGACGCATTGCACGCGAGACTGATCACTGCAGTAGTTGTTGCCGACGATGGCAGCGGTGGCAGCGCGGTGACGGTATAATACGAGTAGTAGAGTAGCGGCAACGCGACAGCACGATGTGTCCACGTGCGAGTATGTACGCGCATACGCTGCTCTGGAGGAATGGGGCAAGCAAATGGTTCGTTTATGATTCGCATTAAAACGCAGACACGTCCTGGACACTCTTTGCGCGTGTTAGCTGTTTCATTTGACGAAATCAAATTGTATTAAATCTGGACGTTATTGTACACAAAAGACTGTAGAAAACTACCTATCGAAATAACTATATGTATCTACGAGTATATATAGCGAGTAGACCAATTATCATCTCGTATTCATGTTTTATTAAAGATGCATATCCTGATAAATAATCATTCACGCAGCCTTAAGTAAAATAATGTTTTTATACGTAAAATATGTAAAATATGTAAAATATGTATTTATGTAAGAGTTTGCGCGAAAATAATTTTTGAAAACTATGAAATATTGTATAGAAGTGACAATGATATTAATTTTTATAGTAACAACATTGTACATAATAAAACATGAATGACATATAATATTGACTATAGCAATTAATCATTACGTTATGGATAGATATATCACTGTATATTCGAACTTTTGTTCTGTGTAATTTAGAAGATAAATACAAATTTTAATTACAATGAAAATATTAACTTAGTTAAAATTTTTTAATGACAGTAAGTATATTAAAAAATTCATTAAATCATTCAAGATTTTAATAATTAAAATAATATAAAATATGTTTGTTATTTTTTATAAATATAATGCAATTGTATTAAGCTTATTGATAATTATGCATATTAGTATGGTGACCTTACAAATTTCAATGACTTTGATATATATTGTCAAGGTCATGACTCTGAATAACTTCCAATAAGTTTTACCCATTGCTAGTTATTCGTTAAAAAAAAAAAGATATTAATAAAAAAGTTTACAAAATAACATCTTACTTCTACTAATGTTAACTTTCCATGCAAAGCGAAGTTCACCTCACCTTCCCCCCTGTTCCGGGGCGTACGACTTTCCATGCGAAACAAAAAATACATCTGCATAAAAAGTCGTTACGCCCCTAGGCAGGAGGAAAAATGAGGTGGAAAAATGGATCTTGTTTCGCGTGGAAAGTTGCGCACTTCTAGACAGGAAAGGAGATAGGGGTGGATCTCGCTTCGCGTGAGAAGT
>NW_017304450.1:178493-195258 GCF_001594115.1 Trachymyrmex septentrionalis | reverse complement strand
GAGAATTTATTTTATATATATATATATATATATATATATATAAAAGTTTTTAAAGAAACTTTTGTTTTTAAAGCAAAACATTTTTGTTTTATATAGCAGAAAAGAGAGGTTATTTTTTAAATATTGTTTTGTTAATAACTTTTTAACGAGTAACGAGCGACGTCTATTGGACGTCTAAAGTCCTATTGGAAATCACTCAGGGTTATGACATATGTCAAGGTCGTTGAAATCTGTGAGGTCGCCCCTAATACTATAATTATTATACCTAATAGTATAATTAATAGCAGTTTATTTCTCATTGTACAATTCACCTGATTTTTAAATTAAGTACTTTTTATTCAAGTATATTAGAATCAAATCTGGAATTTAGTTGCACATTTCGGCCGATTTTCAGCTTGGTTCCTGACCCTACTTCATCAACCAGCGCGCAGCTTAAATGCCGATCGGTAACTAAATCCCAGCTCTAATTAGAATAATAATATGCGATATCTGAAGCGTTAATTCTGTTCTATTCGTACACATAATTACCAAATTTTTAATCTTATCTTTTCAACAGGACGATGTTAATACACAAAAATAGCAATTTTCTTGTGAATCGATTTTTGCGAGCACATGCGTATACATATTCATATATATATATATATATATATATACGATATGGACATATACGCGATCCCGATGCCGGGCAAGAGGACGAAGCAGAGGGATGTGAACGATGCTTAAACCGAGCATTCACAGGAGGAATTAGTTAGCGGTTGCTTTGGAAGTGTGGACACCCCGTGGTGCCAACAAAAGAGTTACAGCCCTTTCGCACCTCGACACGGAGGATTACACGCCATAAAATAAATCCCCCCGCTGCTCATGTCCTTCTCGCTCCTTCTCTTCTCGACGACGTACTTCTTATAACTTTAGATTAGAATGTTTTGCCCGCGCGTGCTCCGACGTTCGCGGAGGCTCTCCTCTTTCTCCTAACATATCTCTTCAGTCTGGCACGAATTCTAACCAAGGACAGAGAACGCGACGGCAGTCTTCTTAAGAATCAGCGATGACTGAGAGGAGGATTCGAGAAAGCGTGGAGAATTCAGTGATCCTGGATCTGGACCGACAACTCAAAAATGACAAAGTTTCTTACAGTTATCACATTTCTGTTCCTATAATTAATCCTAGCGTCAGTAAACATATTCAGGAATTTCTATTAGTATTATATGTATAGATATTTACAAGATACAGCATGATGTAGATTTGTAATTTCCACGTTAATACTTCAATCAATTTTTTTCAATTTTTTTTTGTTTTAGTATGCCAAAATATATCACAATAAGCAAAATATATTCTTGTGCTCGAAATTTTATCCTATAGAACATTCGCTAATTCTTAAACTATACAATCCATTTGAATAATTGTAAGAAAAAACATTTTCTGCCGTAACATTAATTTATTATGAGTAAAAATTTTTATTATGTTGAATTAAGTTTAATAGAGTAAGATGCAAAAATTTCATAGCGGTAAGATCCTCATCGCACGATGAGGGTTCAATCCACGAAAATAATGGAAATACACGGCCGTTCAAAATAAATCTAGTGCGTCACCCATTTAAGCGTAATTTAGGTTTCATCGTTGTCGTAAAATCTTAAAACTTGGACCACCGAGGACATAAAAATGGCTTCGCGCAACGGCAGGCGCTACATAAGATTCAAGGGGAGTTGTAACTTTCGTCGTTTTTAATTGATTAATCGCTCGCGTTGTTATGCGATTATCGTGGTTCTTTGAGAAGTGGAACACAGAAGAGTCTGTTGGCAGAAGAAGATGAAAGGAAGCAACGAGAAAAGAAGATCTTTCGGGGGAAGGGGGAAGGGGAAGGGGGAGGACAAGAGACCGTCTTCCTGTCGCGTGGCCCCCACGTTATCTCGTTTTCTCGTCTCCCTCGGCTAGAATTAACCTCTACATTGGGATTAAAAAGCGGATATATTAATTTGCCGCAGTTTCTGCTCTCTGTTTCTTGGCGCGCGCTCGCTCGTAACGCGATAATGCGACTGTAAGAATGCGCACAATTAATTGGACAGAGTCTTTACAGACAGGGAAAACTTGAACGATTACACTCGGTCGTAAAAATGAATGCAAAAAATAAATTCCAGGTCTTGTTTTTTAATAACACTATAGTCTACAAATGTATACCTTACGATAATTGTCTGAATAAATGTTGTGTCCCGTAGTTTTTTAAATACTGAACATAAATTTGTTTTTCAAATTTGAAAATCATGTCAGAATTTTGAGAACAATGGCGTCAAAAAGACAAAAAAATTATAATTTTACGATTGTTATAACACTGACAGCAAATTTACATTTTCCAAATTTTATCAATATCATATAAAAGTATCAACTTTTACCTTTAAAATGCTTTTTTTTTATTTCGTAATTTTGTTTTCGAAAGTATTGCAATTTAAAGATAGTAACCTATTTTGTGTTTGTGTGTGTGTGTGAGTGTGTGTGTGTGTTTTAGCAATTTACATAAGTACCCTAAACGTGGATCGAAACGTATATATTATTATTAATATTTGTATTAGATAATAATAAATTCTTATTCGCAAAAACAACTTGCGTCGGCTCTCAGAGGCTTTGTATTCATTATTGATTTATATCATTAGAGCCTATATAATTTTGAGATTGTTTTATCAATTTCATACCTTTTTGATCAAAGATACCAAAGGGTTTGAGGGTTATCGCCGTGTCATGATACATAGCTAATGTCGTGAACCTTGCCGTTGATGCTCCTCATCCTGATGACATGAACGCAAGACATGAACGAATAATCCGCAAACTCTTTGGCATCTCTGAAGAAAACACCCCTGAAAGTTTCAAAAGTATAGCTTTTTGATTTTTAGTATAATCTCTTTCTCCCCCCCCCCTCTCTCTCTCTCTCTCTCTCTCTCTTTCTCTCTGATTATATCATATAAATATAAAATTATACAGAGAAAATAATTTCTTTAGATTTAATAAAATTGCATCCAAACAAATTTGTTACTTGGAATGGTCCAAATAAACAAATATTTGAATCATTAAGTACAATTGTTTGACTTTGAAACAATATGTATCTTCGTCTAAAATAAATTAATTTGTTTGAAATAATAGGTATCATCTCTTTTTACTTATTTCATTCCAACAACATTGTTTGTTAGAAAATATCTGAAAAAAATGTACGGCTTTACTCAAATAATTATTATTTTATTTCACTAAAACAATTCTTCGTATAATTCGAAAGTGATTATAAAAGTTAATATAGAAATTTATTACAAAAAATATAGTATAATTACCAGGAAACCTTGCATGGCAATAAATAATCCACATTGAAAAGTTCAATGATATACCGTGCATGAAAGAATTCATCTTTTTCTATATACTAAGCTATGTTCAGAGTCCCACTCGAGAGAGAGAGGGGGGGGGAGGGAAGGAGGGAAGGGAGAGAGAGAGAGAGAGAGAGAGAGAGAGAGAGCTACCTATATCTATATTATTCCTTCCTTATCATTTACCGAAAGTTAAACAAGGATGACATGACTCAGAGATCACCTGGGTGGAAATCTAAACACGTCTCTATATAAGCATTGTTGCAACATGACTATGAAGATTGCCATCGCTGTAATGTTCGCACGATATGAAATAAATAAAGTGGTCTTCATGAGACAAGATGTAGAAAACACGCGCTTCTACGCAGTAAGAATGAGCGATGTGGTAGCTAATAAACTTAGTTCTCAACAAGCAACGAGTTTCGTGTCTTGCCGTTTACATATCGTGTCATTCACACGCGATGCGCTTCTGCATGCGTTTCCGAAAATCGTGTAATCTAGGGACGACATTTGCGCGTCCGTCTGTATAGCATAAACATAATGATTAAGAATGTGTTAATATAAACATAATAAAGAATGTGTTGATATTGCACTGGTCGTTTTATCTTATTGTTAGACGTAGTCATTGTTTCCGTAATTTTGAAAAAATTTAATAGTTGTTCTAGGAAAGCAATTATGTGCTCGGAACAATCCTTATCAATATATTTTGCTATTTTCATATAAATAAATTATTTATTTCATTATTCGTATTTATTATAATCAAATAATATATTAAACAATGCATATCTATGAAATACTGCAGACATAAAGATAAAAAGAGTCATAAAGTAAAACTATTATAATTGTTTTGCTCACTTTCAATTTCGAGTATTTCGACAAAAACTATCTCTTTATTAAGAAATAGCTATAATATATTAGATAATAGATATGTCAATTATTTGTCATAAAAATTTGTTTTCAAAGATTATTATAATCTTCAATTGCGAAAAAAGACTACACATTTTATACTAGTTTTAATTTATTCTTTCGAGAATCTGTTGATGTAATCAGATTATTAAGTATTGTGCAACAATAAATGGACCAATATGATATGTTCTATAGTACATTGAATTATGGTGTTGTTTAAAAACAAAATTTCTCAAAAATGAGAATGTTTGTTTGGTCCATTTTGAGAAATATCAATATACTTAAGCTGATTTTCGTTATTATTATTATGCATGGGAGCGCCGAATGGCTCGCCACTCAGTGCGATTGACCTGCGATCTATGGATCCGGATTCAATCTCACCTGTGCCTCATATACGCGATTTGTCGCGTTCGCCATTCGGATTCAGCATTAAACTGTAGGTCCCCTCGAATATTGACAAACTCTAAAAAGTAAGAATGCAACTACTATCAAATACAAATACATAAGAGAGCCTCTGCCCCCGAAGAGGGGGGGCTCTAAGGCTAAAATTGATATGCATGGTACCATGAACCAATAATAAGGGTCGGAAAACCATACAGGGGAATATATCAAGACCAAGATTGTTACGCGTTGTATCGACAGGATCAGAGTGTCAGATTCACGGTATATAATTTTCTGTCATGACATTGCAGTCAAATCCATTCGAATCAGGTGAAAGCGAGCAAATAAAAAATTTGTATATTATTTATCAGTATTCTTCAAAAGCCAGTATCTGAATTAATCAAATAATAAAATGCGAATGCCGTAAAATCATTTTGCTGAAGCTAGTTTTCAAACATTGCTTTTACAGTATCCGCCCCGAGACATTTTTCATATTTTAGATATTTAAAGTTTGCTTTTAGGATTTTATTGTATATAATTTAAATAAGAGATGTTTTGACATTTTATTACAACCAATTTCAATTAAAAGACATGGCAATCTTAGGTTACAATGTGAATTTCCAGATGTCAGACATATAATTAAGAAACTTTATTAATCGCGTATAAATGTTTATTAGCCAAAGAAACTTTTATTCAGTTGACAGGACTTATGTGAACATACTTAAAAATGTGGCGAACAAGTCGGAAGCAATATGATTTGTTTGATTTTCCGTTTCCACAAACGGAAGCTTATCCAAACGTACATAAATGTCACGGCGGGATATTTCAAAACGGGTGATTCTATTCGGTATGAAAGAAACCCTTAACTCTAGGTACCACTTGTTGCACGGCCCTGACTTCCCGCTGATTCGACTCCATGGGATATATCTTGCACGGTCGATTCCGAATGCATTCGCAAAAATCAACTCCCTCTTCATACCTGGGATATTTCTAATCGTTCTTTTATTCCTACCTACTCTTGCTGCTTATTTAATCGATTTCGCAATCGTTTACACGATGAAACTTAGGTTTTCGTCTGCACTTTATTATTCCAAGAGAGAACAAATTCGTATTATTTCCAACGTTAGACAAATTTACCTTAAAAACTCTATAGTTTTGCAACAATATCTACTTTTCACACATTGTTTTGTGTTAAAATTAAGAACGGTTCAAAACGGAGGCAATTTAAAAAATATCTTTATATATGAATGTTTTTCGTCATTTCCTAGTATATTTTTCCATAGTACATTTTTCCTTAAATGATGTTTTTAGTAATAGACTGCGTAACATACGACTATTTTATACTCACATAAAAAACAAAAAGTTATAAGAAATGTTTTTTTCTTGAATTACTGAATAAAGGAGAAGCCCCATTAACTAACGTAAATTGGCGTGAGGAGCAGTATCGTAGATGATCAAAGAACCGATGTTCACTGACAGTTATTAGCTTGATTTAATTCAATTAAGATATCTACTGATAATAACCGCGGTATTCAACTGCACAGTAAAAAATTATGTATTTGTGTTGGAAACACACATTCTTACTAATAGTTTGTGTTAATAGTTTGTGTTGAATTTTTTAACATATTTAAGTATTAATTTAGCATAATATAATTATGTGATTTAAAGTGTTGATATTAAATTGATATTCAATATTTCTTATTGTTAGTGTCAAAATGACATAATTAATGAGTAAGTGAACAAATAACATAAAAATAAAATGTTTTAAAATAAACGTAAATTCTAAGATAAATGAATAAAATAGGATTAATTAAACATATCATAAATGTTAATTTTATTGAAAAAAATGTGCTTTCACTGTTTGTTTACAAACTATGTTGATATTATCCTTTTGTATTTACATAATATTTGTATGATCTTCTAACATATTCATCCTATGTTCTTATGTTAACTCATTAAATTAGCCTAAAAAGTTGAGTGGAGTAGCCTAAAAAATTCTTATTTGTCAAGACCATGTAAAATATTTTACAGCACATAAAGTGGAGTTTTTTCGTCCATTTTTTGCGATAATATTTGTTTCTAAATAGCACATATGAAATATTTAAAGGCTGTGCTTGTGTTTTGAAGAAGTAATCATGATTATATAATGTATATTTGTAACCACGTCGCTGCAAAAAGATATTGTTTGCCGTTTTAAATTTTCATATTTAGATACTTTAAAATTGAAATTGATGGAGTAGTCCCGTCTTTCTCTATATTTAATTACTGTAAAATGATATATTAATAGCATCTCTTATTAGTTGATACATATTATTCAAAACAAATTTGTTTAGGATTTAACGTAAAACGGAGGTAAAACGCCTCGACAGGAAATATGCCCCATTACGAATATTTAAAAAATGGCAACTTTTTTGAATAATTTATTTATATCACTTAATAGGTGCTACTGGCATATTCCCTATCAAGGCGTCTTACCCTATTTTATCCTATTATGTTTGCTTGAACTATAAGAAATTGTAAAAATTTATTAAGGATCAAAAGATCCATGATCTTGATGGAATATAGTCTTCTTTATTTGTTTGTCTTGTACGCTACAAATATACGCTATCTTTATTCGTAAATAAATGCTATCTATTCGACAATCGAGAATATCTTATAAAAAATTCATAAATGTGACTCATTAAAAGTTTGCAATCCAACGAATTTTCAAGACTATGGTAAGAGACTGTGAGAAAATTGACGCGAACTATTTTTCGACAAAGAACCGATCATGAACGGATCATTGGATATCAATAACCCCGCAGAGATGCTGGGAACCACGTATCGATATCTCTATTTTTGAGATCACCCTGGGTGCTACGATCTAAAGTACATACTCGATAATCATTATTCAGAAATAATATTTCTTGAAAGTTATCTTATACATATATTTTATACTATTATATACTTGTTATAAATTTTATAAATTTATTTGTGATGTCTTTTAACTGAAAAGTAAAATAATTAATTGTGTAACTAAAAAAACGTAAAATTTTGAAATAACATTTCTATTATAACATTATATTAAATTAATAATTTAGGAAAGATTCCATATAAATTTTTTTTTATAGATTTTTTTAAATTATTCTAAATCAAAACCGTATTTGTAAGATTGTTTTAATAAAAAAGAATATTAATAATTAATAATAAGAAAAGAAAAATTGTATGGTTTAAATTAATTTTATATGAGAATGATAATAATGATATAATTTAGTCTGTGTACTTATTACTTATATTATTTATATATATATATTATTTTCAATAACTATCGAGGGAAAATCGTGTGTGTTTCATGAATAAAGTAGTAAGAAGATTATCGAGGATTAACAGAAATTAACACATGTTGTCAACATGCATTGCATAAATAAAACTGTTTTTAGTCTAGCAATGATAAAATAATGTATCTTAATACTGTTATCAATATTACATTTAAAAAATTAGTACGCATGTACGTAATATGTTTTGTAAAACCTATTATTAAACTCTAAATTAATCAAAAGCATGAGTTATTATTCTTATAATATGATATTTATAATCGTAAAATTTTTTAAGGTATAAGTAGGGCATGTATTTGAAACACTATTATTCAAAATATAGTATTTGCAATACAAGTATAGTTTTTTATTTTGTATTTTAACAGAGCACATAAAAGTATTACGTATTTTTAAAAATTATTGTAGTATGGTGCTGTAGATAATATGCAATATATATATTTTTTTTTGTTTTATTTTTCTTTAAAATTTACCTTTTATTGCTCAAATACATTGATACATACGAGTACACATGACATGACGAATATTGAAACAATATTAAGGCGAATAATAACGTGTGAGTTTATATTTATCAGGGCTAGGCATTTATTTGAAATACTTTTATTTTAAATAGTATTTGTAAAACAATTGTATCTTGTATTTTGTATTTCAGCGGAGCACATAAAAATATTTCGTATTCTGTATTTCATGGGAGTACATAAAAGTATTTTGTATTTTGTATTTCAATATTAACAACGAAAAATTGAAAGTTTTTTATACTTTGCAATTCAAATAATAAGATTGATTGTCGTGTAACGTTGCTGCAATATTACTCTAAAATGATTTTCATAAAAAAACAAATTAATGGCTTAAATATTAAAAATGATACGGAATCTCTCGACACGGTATATTCTACTTTATTTATAAGGATGAATTTATTTACTTGATACTTTCCTCTCCTTATCAGCTTTATCAATATATTATATATTGTTTAGTTTTTTATTGCGTCGGTCATGTGAGAGTGAAAAATAGAACTGACACTTGCTCTAAGCGACTTGTTTTTGTGTTTAGCATGTAAGTACGTTTAATAATTTATTAGTTATTATGTATTATATATCTGTGTTTAATTTAGTTCTAATAATTTGTTAAAGTTAACTTGGTAATTATAATAAAAATATGTTTGGACATTATAATTTCTTATGTCTACATCACAAACACGGCCGCATATCGCATAATTCGGTTTTTTAATTTCAATTTTTAAGTGTAAGACCTAATAATTTTTTAATCGTATTTTAACGATTGTTTTGCGTTATTGATACGATCCGCACGTCTATTGTATATTATGTATTGACTGAATAAATTCATTACACGCGTACGTTCATGAGTGTTTGGCTCTCAATTATGGAGCATTATTATTCTTTGATTTATGCAATGTTACTGAAATGTTCCAAAATGTTTCTTGCTTACTGAATATATACAATATGATTGGAAACAAGACCGTCTATATAAATATTAAAACTTTAAATACAAAGCGCCTTCCCGGTCCGAGTGTTAAGATGTTGAACTACTATCTAATATACATTCAATTAAATTGAATTAATATTTCAGAAATAAATTAAGAGCCGATGAAATTATCGGATTCACACAATCAATCTGAAACAAATAATTCCCCCAAATTCTCCCAAATTTTAAAAAACTATAATAAACTTATTGCGAAAAATATTGCCTCGGCCGGGAGTCGAACCCGGATCTCTTGCATTCCGTGCGAGCGTCCTGAGCCTTTAGACTACCGAGACCTTAGCAACACTCTTCGCAATAACCGATATATATAGTGAGTTACGCATGTATAAGCACGCGTATTATAAACAATATGATTGGAAACAATCTTTGAATATATACACACACATACACACACACGCACGCACGCACACGCACACGCACACGCACACGCACACGCACACGCACACGCACACGCACAAATATCTATATTTGTTTCTGCAAACTGAACGCAATAAAATGTGCAGTTTTAAGAATCTTATTAACATCTGATATCAATATTTTTATAAAAGTGTTCATTAGCATTAAAAATTATTAAATCATTTGTAAATTTAATAAACGATTACTACCTACTATAATATGATTCTGCTCATGCGTTTCAAAATCGAAAAAGATTTCGGAACTTAGTTTGTAAAATCAGGTATGTATATAAATTCACACAGAAATATTTAAGTATTAATCCGCTTTGAAAATATAAGAATTCTCTTATTTAATGAAATTTACTCTCATCAGTCCAAATTTGTATCATATTATTCATATAAAAAACTTAATTGTATTTTTTTAAATGTACAACAACTTCTGGTGTTTCTTTTTATTAAAAATTTTTTAAGCAATAAATGTGTAAAAGTAAATAAAAATTATACAATTAGTAAAATAACTTTTACTATTCCTTGCTTACTGTTACATTGTACATTAAACAATCGCTATAGTATTCTATAGTACGTCAAAAGTTATTATACTAAATAAAAAGAATTTTTTATCAAACTATCGTATTAATTTATTTATATCAAGTCTTGTAATGATAGTGCTTTCAGTATCGTTTCCACATTTATTCTCGACACTTGAATATGATCACGTATCAATAATCTAGTCGGCTAAGCATTTGCATATTAGCGCGCAACAGTCCTAATTAAACCAATCAGGGAGCATTACGGGGCAAGAACAGATGACGATTTAATTCACCTACCGATGGCGTGTTCTTTGAGGGGTTAGAATGATGGGGGAGAGAAGAAGCTATGCTCTCTTGATGAGATACACGCGCGGCTATATACTTCGATATCAACCAACATAACGTTCATCAACACTAGACGCTAATGACGGTACGAAATAGATTGCTACAATGGATAAAGCGATCGGGGCGTGAAACGCTCATTATATCAATTACTATTGATTATTATCCGCTACTATCTGTAGACACCCTCTGACTCGAGAATTATCCTTTCTGTCGCTTTCACTACCCTAATTTGATCGATTCTACATTCATAGCGACATCATGCGAATATAAATTGATGATACCGATCGACGATTAATAATCAACTGGAAATTGTTGTAATATCTAGATTACATTTGTATAGTGTATCAACATTTAATCAAATCGTCAACTTGTTAAATTTCTTGTACATAGTTTTGTATTTACGTTAATTTATATCTACTAATTTGAGATTATATTAACGCATGATTAAATTACTGAATGTATAGGTACTGCATATTTTGAAATACTATTGCAATACATTTTACTTTAAAATAATAGTTTCTTTTATATATATATATATATATATATATAAAACAATATTTTTGCAGCGATTAAGTTCTTCGTCCTCCTTGAGATTTACAGAAAATAATTTAATATTAATAACTTTAATATAATTAGAATACAGACACTTACTTGCGTATCTATATACAATATTTTCAACGACACGAATCTTCAGATGGATGGAGTAAGATCACTCTAGCAGAACGCGCATTTTAGATTTAATACAATAAAATCATAACAACAAGCATATAAAGTCATCCGCTCGCAGCAACAGGATTGGAGCTTTGACGACACCGTATGCCGCGCGGTGATCCATCTTAACTGCCAACTCTTACTATACGGATGTGGGACTGCAGTCGATGACTGCGATGCCACTGTCCGCTAGAGCTGTCCTCTTCGATCATCTTCCGATTGCGATGATTTTGCCTGGCGAGCGCGTTCCGAGTTGATCCGACAAAGTCGTTTTCGTAAATCGACTGATGCGATGCCAACGTTTTGTCAGCAAAGATATTACGTTCTTGTCGAGAATGTCTAACATTGTACGATAAAATTGATTTATCGCACCTTTATAAAAAAAATATTAGATATGTTTTTTCACAAAAACGATAATTATTCAATAATTATTTATTTTTTCTTTATAACATTATTAAAGAAAAGTACATAACAACTAAGTGTTACGTTTAGTACTCTTTTCTACGAATTCTTTGATTTTAAACAAGAAACATATAATGATTTATTTGGACATTTTACAAGTAATGATAATGCTTTTATAACACTCTTCTAATATAAAATATCAATAATCGTATAATTTTATAAAACTTTATTGTTTAATATTTCGTATTGAGTCCGAAAGTTTTGTAAGAATTAAAAAATTTTATTTAAATAAAATTTGTATACTTAAAATTGAATAATTGCAAAATTAACATCAGTTAAATGCGATTACAAAATATATACCATATAGAAATTTTATATAATTATCCGTAATTATTTTGTAATAAAACTTTGCTTATATTATATGTATTTTGTAATAAAACTTTGCTTATATGTATATTTAGAAAATGTTATTGTTTGACGGATTATTATTTACATTTTTTTTTTAGGATACAATACTGCACATATAATTATGTTCTTATGAATGGCATGCGCAATATTTTTAGATGTCGTAAAGGGTGATTAATCCATGGACTGAAGCATGTGACAGGTGTGCCAAAATTGTCATATGCATCGCATCACGCGTACTCCCGGGAGTATGTAATTATTGCGAGAGGAGAAAGGGGGAGATGATTGGCGTTATAATTTTTATATCGTTTATGTGTGTGTTCATGCCATCATCCTTACCGGCAAAATTACCAGATGACCTGGCAGTTGCAACATTTGCCAAAATATTTAATTGTTATTTTTCTATACGCGCAAATATATAGGTATAGACGATATTATAGTAACATAAGCGATAGTATCGCAAATAGAATACTGCAACATGTCAATTTCTATATAATTATATATCATTAGTAATTGCATTAAATTGTGTTAATTTCGCTATTATTTTATTTTAAATAGATTTTATTTGAACAAAATCTTTCAATTCTTACAAAATTTGTTTTCTTGGAAGTACCCAATACCAAATATTAAACAATATGGTACTCAATCAAAAAATTCATAAATTCCAGGAAACAATAATCTCAAATTAAAAATTAATATTAAATTAAAAGCGATTTCAAGTTAACAGATTTTGTTATTCGTGGGTCTTATTTGTTCCTACTGATTTTTTCAATCTCTTTTTACATAGGTATATCATGACATTTCCTGAAAAATATGATTTAAGTTGATGAATAGCATCAGTCGTATGGAAAAGTGAAGAAACATTCTGAAGGGGATCAGAGCGAACAAGAAATCGCCGACACAATACACAATGTTATTATTCCAAGCGGTCGAGTTCAGAATCGCCAGTTAGGAAATCAGTTGCTCGCAGCCATCTCGTTTCTGGTTCAACAAGAAAGAGGTACGACGTATATGTAGTCTCGCAATTGAAGAACGAAAATTCATGTCGGACACTCGGATGTGTTCAGCTGGACTTTATATGGAAAATCCTTCTCCCAGGATTTAATTACGATAAATATTTGGCCAGCCGGCTGACAATCCTTTTTCCTTTAACCAACCATGAGGAACTGAGAAGCTAAAAAGCGGAAGAAACGCCACAGGAATCGAAAGGTAGAAGAAGAAACGAGAAGGTTCAAGGCAACAAAATCGGATAATGTGAATAATATCCCCGCAGGATAATATCGCGCCGGCACGCTAATCGCTCTTAATGGCCGCAGGAAGAGTTTTCATTGTATCGTCCAAATCCCATAAATATTTTTCTTCGTATTTTCGAAAACAGTGCGGCGAGATCTTTTGTATAGATAGTAGCAAGAAATGGAGATCATAGATCGAACAAATCGTCGGCAATACTTTGAACGTCGCTAAGGAATTCTTTCATCCAGGAAAATCCTTTTAATAATCAGGATTGTGTTTTGGACACAATCCTATAAGAAGATTATTTTATATTCCATAACAAATATCTAGTTTAACTAGACGATTTCTGCAGTTTTCAAAAAATAGATGACAGATATCACTTTTTCTTAAAATATTTCTGAAGATTATATGCATATAGATTTATATATAAATGTGCATAATACATTTATATATAAATGTATTATTTATATATTATTATTATTATTATTATTATTAGGCGTTATTATTTATATATATTTTATTTAAATATTTATATAAAGGAGATGGTGATATTACGACTCTACATTTACATTTTATACAATAACTTAGTTAATAATCAAAATTTAAACTTAAAATTTAATGATTACATTCGTCAAAATGTTGTTCAATCGATCGTTCTAAACTCAAAGTTACAAAACATTTATTACTTAGGACATTATTACAAATTTGGTGACATTGCATTTATCGTGACTCGAAGAGAACTCGGGATGATAATGTGGTCTTCTACAAAAATGTAGATTTAAAAAATTGGTTTTGTTTAAAAAAAACAATGTTTGATTACAAAATTAACAAAAAAATAAAACATTTTAGAATGTATGTAAATAAATATATATACATCTTCAACTTCTGCATATAAGCTGCTCAATATTAAAAATCTCAGTACTAAAAATAGTAAACATAATATAAACTATAGATTAACAGTAGAGCTACAATAATTATCAAATAATTATTTTGATATGAAAACGTCAAAAAAGAGGCCGTGAGTAATCAATACGCATAGAATGGCATTTGCAAAATGCCATGCTATTGTTAAAATTTGCATAACTCAAAATATATACAATCAAATAAAATGTTAAATAGCAAACAACACACTCAAAAATACATATATTCGTGTAATAATACGTTTAAGTTTGAGAAAAATGAGGAAGTAGGTGTAATTATATACTAAAATGTACTTTAGAAACATTTCGGAATACTTGAAAGTAAAAATGCGTTATAATAATAAGTGCTGGCCATTGAGTATTGGTATATTAACGTCATGGTGTAACGGCGAGCTACTAAACAAATAATTCTATAAGTAATCATTAGGATTCACTATACATATATAATAGCGGAGATAAATATATTAAAGAAGGACACAATATCTATACTGGCCATAATACCACTTTCTCCTCTATTAATTTCATTAAAATAGTTATACATATATGTAGTATAAAGATTCGATTAAATTATATTTCCATATCATTTGTAATTAATAGTTCGATTTATAGTTATGATATTTTTAACTAATTTTTAATTCTTAATTTATATTTGTCATAAGTTTTGTGAAATTAGTAGAACATAATTTATATATATATATATTTTTTTTTTATATATATATATATGCGTACATATATAAGGTGTCTTAAGAATAAAGTAGGAGCCGCATTGGGGGCGTAGAATGGGTCAAGGGGAACAAAAAAGATTGATACCATTTTGAGATATTCGCTGTAATTTTCAAATTAACAAAGGAAACGTATAAGCCAATGTGGTGAAGTCGCATCGCGCCTCACTCGACAACGACGATGGTGGCCCTCAATATGGCTCCTACTTTATTTCTGGGACACCCTGTGTATACATATACATAAACAATCACGTATAATTCAATATTGACATTAAAAAAAGATGTTACTACATCATAAAAGATCATCACAAATAAAATCAAATAATCGGTAAAAAGTCCTAATAATACATTGCTGTGACGAAATGTTAAGAAAACAATAATAGACATGTTTACTGGTATTTCACAAACATTTCATTTGTTATTTTTTCAAAGTCGAAAAAAATCACGATTCGTTCCTCCATCTCAATCTTGGAATAAAGAAAGACAATACACTTTTGTACGATGATCCTAAGAGGAAAAATCTCTCAAGACGAAAAAATAACTCATAAAACTGTCCATGCATATCTGCCATCAATACCTTTGACCTCTAATGGGTCCTTTAAACATCAACTTACATAAGAAAGATCAGTAATCGATAAGACAATCACTAGCTCTTGAATTGTGTGGTAACGCATGAAACAAAACTCTCTTAATACATAATTATATTATTAAAAAATGTTTAAACTTAAGAAGTCAAGATTTATGTTTTAGCGTCATAAAATATACATCTTTATCCACTGGCATGTCTCTTGACTCTCTTATTTGTTTTCTTTCTATACATGATATATCTATCAAATACATGATATTTACAATTACCTCAAAAATATATATACTTAAATATTATAACCAAAAACTGAGTTTTGTTCTTGTGAGACGCAAGTTTTTCTATAGAGAGGCTATTTTGTGTATAATAGATATCAGCTAAAAAAAAAATATATCGTAACTACATACAATTTACAGTGAAACATCAGATTTTTATTGTAAATTTTAATAGTAATATATATTTATTTACATAATAGAAATATCAATATCTATTTATTTTTATGTTATTTTACAGATATATTAATATCGAGTTAAAAGATTTATTAATAATAAATGATTTATTAAGACCATAATATGTATGTGAATATACAACAAGTTAGAATATTAAAAGCTTATAATAAAGCTGGATCTTTAAATAATTCAATGTGAATTACACATACATACACTATATATGCACATACATATACCATGTTTGTAGCCATTTGAACTGCACGCCGAATTGATTTTTCCGTACTTATAAACGTAATTAAACTACTGTAATAATATCACAAATTAAATTAAATTGACAAGCAAATTTTAACAATTTGATGCTCAATCCTGTATCATATTAGAATGATGTTAATGTGCTGAAAAACTGTAAATAAATTTATTGCGAAAAATATTACCTCGATTGGGAGTCGAATCCGGATCTCTTATATTCCGTACGAGCGTCCTAAGCTTTTAGACTACTGAGTAAAAAATTATTGATATTTTAATTTTTGAAATAAGTCATAAAATCTGATATTGGTATTTTCATAAATAGATATTCTCTCTCTCTCTCTCTCTCTCTCTCTCTCTCTCTCTCTCTCTTTCTCTCTCTCTC